>NW_027498544.1:0-92238 GCF_021521415.1 Bidens hawaiensis
CGAAGAGAAAACCGGATGGAAAATCGGATCTTTTGATTTGAAGCTCTTCAAATAGTAATCCTCTATCACCATTGTTGGAGGCTTCAAGAAATGGCCCAGGAGCAAAAATGAGGAAGAAAAAGAAAATAACGGTGAGTGTGTTCATTTTCACATGTGAAAGTTGAGAGTATGAAGGTATTTGTATAGACCAATCAATAACCCCTGGTCCACCACTAAAATGATGATGATTATTATTAGCCTCGTCCAAAAATAAAAATAAAAATAAAAATAAAAAATCATATTATTATTATTAATTTGATTTTTTACTTGCTAAGTCATTACAACGAAAAATAATTAAAAACTTAGTTACTACTCTAGAATGTTCTACTTACTATCTTGTCAAATAATCCGGAACACCATGTCACAAGTTACTAAGACTCCGTTTTGATATGCTTCATTAGTAAAAAAGTTTACTAGCCTATATCTGTAACACTTGACACTTCTGGTGTAGGATATGTTTAAAAACATATTTCATCGTTACAACATACTTTTAAATTCACACATGTGTTGATCATGCACGTTAATGAAAATCATTGGGCTCGATATTTTGTCAACATTAGGCCTACACTTCTTCCACCTAACATGGACTTTAATTATGCCACCTTGAGTGGACTATAACCTGCCAACACGTATGCAGTGCTTACTCCCAGAAAATAACCCTTCTCAAAATCCTCAATCCAACGCCTTAACCAAAAACTTAATTGTTGGAATTTTAGTGAAAATGTGGTTTTTTTTTTATTTACTTCGGGCACAATGAAATATTTTTATATGTTATTTAGTGTGTTTATGTTCTTCTATGGGAGAGGATTATAACAAACCAAAATGTGTCTAAAATGGTGCTTAGATTAATGAGATATCAATACTATAAGGTGTGCGGTTGAAACATGAAAAACTGTGAAAATGAAGCTTGTCCTACGTGATGAAAAGATAAATTTTTGTTGGGTTTATTAATGAGAGATCTTTTAAAGAACTTAGACGGGTTTGGGTTCACTTGTGTGGTTCGCAAACCTATTTTAAGGGACTTTGGTTATAGAAATCCATTCATTTCTTTCTTTTGGTATGCCTATAATAAATTCTTTTCAAGACATGTTTATATTTTAACTCTCATATCTTTTGTGAATAATCCAAACAGTTAATCACCCTTGACCATCCTGTTCCCGTGGCAAATCATTTACATAAAAACCAAATTAAATAGACTTAATGATATAAATATTACAAACACTGGTTTATACAAAATAAATTTGCATAAGCTTGTATGCATCTACTTTTGATGACATCATGACATTATTATGAAGTTGTATAAAGCCTTAATGTTTCCCTATCGACAAGATGCGTGTTGTTGCTCAGAAAATTCTTATATCATGTTGCAGAAGCTTTGGTGTCCGAGCTACTGAGCTAGCGGTTGTCGAACCGCATAGTATAATGCGTACCTTACCTTATAGCCTTTCAACCATTCTAAATATCCATCAATAGCTACACAAAAGTATCCCCGTACATCTGCGCCTTCTCTATTATTTCAGAAAACAAGCCTTCGAATCAATGCTGCATTCTTTTACTTTTCAAATCAGACATACAACTTTTAGAATTCAAATATGTTTTAAATCAAGAGTTCAGAGCCAAACTAACAAACTTGGGTAAAGAAGCAAGGTATTTGGAATGAAATTCAATTCGCTTGATGTCATTTGTTATAAGCTCATTAACTCGTTGCTCGTGTACGTCGGGAGAAGAATACCACGAAAAAGACGTGGATATAATCGGAGCGAGACAATATGTTACTGAATTGAATATGAAAATAGTGACAATGTACTGACACTAACCATTTTCAGTAATAAACATGGGCTTGTTATTTTATCGAATCTTGATAACGTTAACAATCTCTTCCATGCCTCTAGGAACAACATATGATCCTTCTACCCCTGTCTGTTTTCTCAATAAACAAAAATGTCATTTTATTAACCTAAAACTATTGATAAAAGATGGTAATTTCCTACAAATTTACCAATAAGCACACTGTCACGCTCGCCAACCATTTCTACAAAATCTCGGATTGCACGGTTCCCTGTTGCTACAACAAAGATAAGACCATTGATAGTGAATAGACTGGTTAGACTAAAAGGCTTCAAGGGTCCGGTTAGCCTAACGCAGGTCGTGGTGTCCCTCTACGTTTGCAAAACGTAGAAGGAGGTTCACTAGTTAGTTGTTTGTTGTTATAGCTCACCGATGATCAAGAACCGTGATATTTGGAATCGGTTTTAGAAATGATGTTCTTGGTGAAGCTATGAAGATATTGAAGTAAGAAAGAAATAAGCTTGGAGCATATTTCTCAAAGAAGAAGAGAAGATTAGGGAGATGATGTTATCTACCCAAATCTGGTGTGTTCTTGTTTGTGACTAAGCATCTCTTATATAGGTGAAGGGATGCAAGCCTTTTAGTCCAGATGTAACTAAACTAGTTAACCTCTTGTTTGCATAGAGAGTTGACCATTGTTAGGCGGGAAGTTTTGGACCGCTGGTCCATAGATAAAATAATATTACTTTATCTGAGTATGTCCTTTGCTTAGAGGGGACAAGGATGTGAACAGTGATGTGACGTCGTACTGTAGCACGTGGGTGCTTATTTACATAAGTTTGGGCGGGATTTGAAGCTTTTAACCTTTTAACCCTTTTAGCGATAATATGTTCCAGCCATTTTATTATTCCTTGGGCTACCCCCGTCATCAGCCCCCCAAGTCAGAGGTATTTGAGGAGTATGCTCAAAGGCTTCTGACTTTTGCGCATATTTTGTTTACTGCTTAAAGGCTTAAAGGCTTGAAGGCTTGGAAGCTTTGTTCAGTTTTGGTTGTTTTTTGAATTATTGATGTGACAGTTTGATATAATTGTAACTGTCAAAATGCGGTTTTCAAGGAACTGCTTTTCCTTAATAGTTATTAACTGAATAACTATTCATTTTCTTCTATCTTTTTCCTTTAAAAGTTTCCATCATAAACACTTACAAGTTTCCTTCAATCTTCCAACAGGTTAGTCTTAATCCTTCATCTTTCTTTCAAAATTATGGTTGCCAAAAAAAATCTTTCGATCAGTTTTTCCCAATTATCCCAAGAAGAGGTTGAATCATTCTGTATTGAATGGGAATAGGGTTAAAGTTCAAACCGGTTGCTCCGCTGGTCGATTGTTCGATTGATCGTTGTCCGGCGGGCTTCATTGCTTTATATTGCCGCCATTTTGAATTTTCCAATCTCCGACACCCGTTTTCAGTTTTCGTTTTGAATGTTTTGGAATATTATCATATATCGTTCGGTCAAATCCATCCTTTAGGGCTTGCTAGGGTATTGCATTTTGAAGTTTTATGTAAAGCCCTTAGTTATGACTCTTCTTTACTGGGTTTTCGCCGTTTCTTTCGCTTAGCGAAAAATGGTGATTGGTACACGTTTGAACACACAAAAGTTGAAACATGTTTAGTTTCCTCGGCGGTTACAACCCTTGGTTCTTGGAAGGACCGTTTTTTCTTTGTTTCTGATTCCATTCTTCCATTTAAACCCATTTGGAGACAACCCGAGGCCGTTCTAAATGAGCCTGAGCCGGCTGAATCTGATTTGAACGAATTGTTTTTGAGGCGTATTAGGGAGTGTCCGTCACGTCTTCGTCCTTTTCCCGAACACCTTCTTGTGTTATTAGGAATTAGCAAACTTTGGGATAAGCCTAATCGGGATCCTGTGCTTATGAGGGATGATTAGGGTATGCATTTGTTTATCCCGTACTTGCTTTATTTTGTCAATGAGTTTGCTAATGATTTTTCTTTGTATTTTGTAGTTATGTCTGCCTTAGACTTTTTGAAGAGTGATGACACTTCGGATGTTGGGTTTACTGATGTTGCGGCTACTGTTGGGGAGGACTCGGTTGTTCGAGGGAAGGAGGGTCGATTTGAGTATGCTGAGTATGCTGGGGTTGCAAACGTTAAAGGGTTCACCAAATCCTCTGTTCCGAAATCTTCTACCCGTCGTTCTACACGATGTTTGCTGAAGTCTGTTGGTGCTTCATCTTCTCATGAACCAGTTGAAGTTAGTGATGATATTCAGGTTTCTGAAGACCAAGGTCCGATTATGGAGGTTGAGAAGGAACAAGGGTTGGTGATTTCTAAGAAGAAGAAGTCGACTGGCAAGAAGGTTGAGATGCCAGTCGTTCAAGGGTTGGATGGGAATGCAGTTTATGTTCCGGAATGGAGTGTCAGGGTTGGGGACAGTTTCAAGGATCCCGAAGTTTGTGCCAATGCGTTGGCCCATTTTCCTCCTCCGGGGATTCGTGTACTATCTCCAAGATGGAAGGTGATTCCTTGTTGTCTAGGTTGATTTTGAAATCTTGCAACGTTTCTGCCCTTTTGGTAGAAGGTGTTACTCAGTTTCGAAAAGGGATGGAGGAGTATGATGAGTTTATGAAGAAGAAAGAGGGAATGAAAGCTTCCATGATGGAGATGAAGAAGGAGATTGAAGGTTTTTCGAGGAAAGAGGAAGGTTATGTTGAGAAGATTAATGAGTTGTCTCGCGGTCATGAGATTGAGCTGGCAGGGTTGAAGAAAGCCATGGAGGCTGACAGGGCTAAGTTGGATGCTAACCGGGAAGCCTTTGAGGTGCAGAAAAGGGCCTTTGAGATGGAGAAGGAAGGCTTAAAAGCTTCGGTCACCCAGACTTCTGATGACAACAAGTGGCTGATTGAACATGGGTTTCAGCAGGTTGTGGCTTATTTGCTTCATTCTAGTGAATTCAACTCGGTGTTGGGCGGTGTGTACACCAAGCTGTTGGCCCATGGTAAGCATTTGGGCTTCGTTGCCGGTTGCAGCTATCACGAGTCTGGCCAGGCTATTGAGAAATCTCCTTTGTTCAACCTCGATGCTTACAAGCTTTTTATGGAGTCGGTTCATGCCATGGAAAGGCTCACTTACCCTTATGTGGGTGAAGTGTCATCGTGCTTTGGTAAGCCTCTTTCTGTGTTGTAGGGTTTGAAGCCAGCCGGCCTCGATGAGAAGGCTGTTAAAGAGGTGCTCGAGTCCTTGTCGAAAAAACGTTCCCGTTCAGGTGACAATGAAGAAACTCTATCTGGAGGTAGCGACGGGTCTCATGTTGCAAGCCTTGAAGGCTCGGCTGTTGCTGATGTTGCCCCACAAGTCAAGAAGTCCAAAAAGGGTAAAAGTGTTAAGGGTGGTAAGGCTAGTACTTCGAAGCCTGTTTCCGATGTTTAAATACTTGATTTGTAGCTTTCTTAGCACCTTAAAACAATGTTGTGTAATCTTAAACAATGTAGGTTTGGCATGAAACTCTTAAAGTTTTTGCCTTGTGGTTGTGTTTGGCCTTTACGGCCCTTGAACATTTTCTTGGGAATCCTTGTGATTTCCTTGTTTTAGCCTTAATTGTCTTAATATGTATGGATGCTATGGCCTTAGAATGGCCTTGTTTATGAACTTATGATGTTTTATGTATTTGTGTGTTGATTGCTTGTCTTGTTAGTTTGATGTGCTTTTAGCTAACTTTCCTTAAGAAGTTTTAGTGCTGCAGTCACTTTTAGCTTCAAGGCTTCGTTAGGTAAAAAGCACATGTTGGCTATCCTTTATATCACTACTTAGTGTATGTTTTTTGTTTTCGTAAACTTTTTTAAAGTTTAAGGAACGAATTGGTGTAGGCTGTTCAGACCTGTCTATGAGATTAGTTTTAGTTAAAAATTTTCTAAGTCTCATGGAGTTGGATTGATATAGGTACTCACCCCTTATATAGGTCCATTTAACCCTTGAACCTATTGAGCAATGTGGCCTGGGAGCTCATCCCCTTACATGGCCCTCGCCATGGAGTTTCTTGCTAGGTTCTCAACTTGATTATAGGATAGTAAAGACAAGTTATGACAAAACCTTTATCATTCATTCAAGAGGTTGATGTTCACAAAAAGGAGAATTATACATCTCTTGAAATACATCTTAAGACTTTGACTAGGCATGAAACCTTTTAAGGGTTTTGCCGTTCCAGTGTCTTGGAAGCCTTTTGCCTTCTGTGTCGGCCAGCTTGTAGGATCCACCCTTGTGAGCTTCAAGGATTGTGTATGGCCCTTCCCACTTTGGGCCAAGCTTTCCTTGGTTTTCTTTCTTGCTGGCCTCGTTGTTTCGAAGTACAAGGTCTCCAGGCTTGAAACGTTCATGTTTCGCTCTTGCATTGTAATAAGCTTCCATTTTCTGCTTGTACTTAGCCTCTTGTATTACGGCTTGATCACGAACTTCTTCAAGGAGTTGCAAATTCAACATGGTCTCATTGTTGTTTGATTCGAGATCCATGTTGAGTGTTCTTTGAGTCACAACTCCGACTTCGGCTGGAATTACAGCTTCTGATTCGAACACTAGGCTGTAAGGTGTTCGCTTGTGGCTTGTTTTTTCGGTTGTTCTTATTGCCCATAGAACATTTGGCAGTTCTTCAAGCCAATTGTTGTTGTGCCTTCCCAGCCTTGTTTTGATTCCTTCTACAATGATTCTGTTTGTTCTTTCAATTTGGCCGTTGAACTGTGGGTAAGCAACCGAGCTGAACACTTGGGTGATTCTGAATTCTTTGCACCATGTGCTAAAAGGCTTCTCGGCAAATTGCTTCCCATTATCCGTGACTAACACTCCTGGCAGCCCATAGCGACAAATAATAGTTTCCCACACGAAGTCGATGACTTGTTTGCCCGTTATTTTTGCAAGTGGTTTGACTTAAGGCCACTTGGTGAAGTAGTTAACAGCTTCTAGCAAAACTTTTACCCCACCCTTGGCCGGTGGGAATGGACCAACAATATCCATTCCCCATTTGTGTAATGGCCAAGCCGAGGAGATGGGGACTAGATCATGTTTTGGGCTTTTTGGAACCGGTGCATGGATTTGACAGGCTTCACATTTTTTGAGTTGTTCCGTTGCATCTCGGTGCATGGTGGGCCAGAAGTATCCGAGGTTCATCAATTTTGCAACCACCGTTCTTGGCCCAAAATGAGCTCCACATATTCCCTCATGAACCTCTTTGATCAGATATTGGCTTTGTTCAGGGCCCACACACTTAGTAGCGGTGCAAGGTAAGCCTTCTTATAAAGGGTTTCTCCTTGTAACACATACTGTCGGGACTTGATTCGAACTCTTTCAGCCTCTGTCTGGTCCAAAGGTAACTCACCATTTTGAGGAACTTTTCTATGGGAGTCATCCAACTTGGACCTTCTTCAGTGATTACATCTTGGACCTCCAATTCTTGGATTGAAGGAGTCTTCAACACTTCAACCAAAACTTCTTGGTGAGGTGTGCAAATGTGAGGGATGCTAGCTTGCTTAGGGCATCAGCTCTCTTGTTTTGTGATCTTGGGACTTGCTTGATAGTGCACTCTTGAAATATGGTCATCAACCCTTTTGCCTTTTCACGATACTTCTTCATGTTGGGCTCTTTTGCTATATAGATATCATTGACTTAACTTGAAACAAGCAACGAGTCTGTGAAGACTTGTAGCTTTTGGATCTTCATCTCTTTGGCAATCTTCAGACCAGCGATCAATGCTTCGTATTCAGCTTCGTTGTTGGTGGTCTGAAATTCAAGTCGAAGAGCATATGTAAATTCTAACCATTCAGGGTTGATTAAAACGAGCCCGGCTCCTGACCCTTCGATGCTGGAAGCCCCATCGGTAAAAAGCTTCCAGGCTTCGGGGTCAGAAGGTTCAGTGACAGTTGTGTGTACTTCAGGAATGACTTGCTTTGGGATTTCTACAATGAAGTCCACCAAGACTTGGGCTTTTATAGGTTTTCTTGGGACATAGGTGATGTTATGTTCACCTAGTTCCACAGCCCATTTGGTCAATCGGCCTGAATTTTCAGGTTTTTCAAGCACACTTTTGATAGGTTGGTCAGTGACTACTTGTATAGAGTGTGCTTGAAAGTACCTTCGAATCCTTCTGGCCGTTTGAATTAAGGCCAGAGCAAGCTTTTCCAAAGGAGGGTATTTGATCTCTGCCAGTTTTAGTGTTTTACTAAAGAAATAAACGGGTACCTGAACTTTGTCTCGTTCGATGGTTAGAACCGCGCTTAATGCTTCTTCAGCGACTGATAGATAGACAGAGATCAATTCTCCCGTTTCAGGGGCTACAATAGCTGGAAGTGAAGCCAAGTGTTGCTTCATTTGATTGAAGGCTTCTTCTGCTTCTTCCGTCCACCTGAAATCTTTCTTGTTTGTGCAACCCTTTAACGTTTTGAAAATGGGTAGGGATTTCTCAGCAAGCTTGGAGGTAAAACGCTTCAAGGCTGCAAGCCTTCCGTTCAGGCTTTCCACTTCTTTTTTGCTTTGTGGAGATTTAGTTTCAAGAACAACCCTGACTTTGTTGGGATTGGCTTTTATGCTTTGTTTACCCACAATGTGTCCCAAAAACTTGCCTTCTTCGAAACCAAACGAGCATTTTCCAGGGTTGAGCTTCATATTGATCTTCCTCAAGTTCTGGAAGGTTTCTTTTATGTCTTCAAGCATTTGATGCTCGGTTTTGCTTTTGATTACCAGATCATCGACAAAAGCTTCCAAGTTTCTGCTAATTTGGCTAGCGAAAGCTTTGTCGATCAAACGTTGGTAGGTTGCACCGGCATTTCTTAGGCCAAAAGGCATCTTTTGATAACAGAAATGGCCCTTGTCCATGTGAAATGCGGTTTTTTCTTCATCCTCCACCTTCATGAGGATTTGATGATAACCCTTGTAAGCATCCAGAAAACACTTGAAGGGATGGCCGGTTAAGGAGTCAACCTTGAGGTCCATTTCGGTTAAAGGATAGCAATCCTTTGGACATGATTTGTTCAAGTCCTTGAAGTCGATGCATATCCTCCAAGACTTGTCAGGCTTTCGAACAATGACTGGATTAGCCACCCAAGATTGATATTTGACCTCCCGAAGGATCCCAGCTTGTACAATCTTTTCAACCTCTTGGCATGCTGCCAAGCTTCGTTCAGGAGCCAGGCTTCATTTCTTTTGGACAACCGGCTTGACATCAGGTGGTATCTTTAGCTCATGCTCTGCAATGCTTCGAGGAATGCCGGTCATGTCTTCCGGGTACCAAGCAAAGACATCGTTGTAACATATCAGCAACTTCTCAAGGTGTGAGAGAGTTTCTTTAGAGAGGCTTGTGTTTACCCGTACCTTTTGTTCAGGATAATTTGGGTTTATGATCAAGCTTTGTTCTTCGTTTTCCCCTTCAACCGTGTAAACCTCTTGGGTAGGTTGAAGGGTTGCAATCCCCTTGTCGGTTGGGAACTTCACAGCACCTTGACCAACTGAGACAGCCATGTTGAACACACACTGTCCTGGCCTTCCTATGATCACATCATAGTTGGAAGGTATGTTGATAACCACAAAAGTGAGTGGTTTGGTTTTCTTCATCTTGCCTTCACTAAAACAGACATCAAGGGTTAGTTGGCCCAAAGGCTTCAAGGGTACATCGGCAATACCTTTTATAGAAGACCCGGAGGGTTGAAGCCTTGAACGTTCTTCCTTGCTTAGTTGATTGAAGAACCTTTCATACATGATCTCTGTGGCCGCCCCTGTGTCGATGTAGGCTTTGTTTGTTTTGAGTGTTCCCACGCTTGCCTCTACCACCAAAGGATTTGAGAGTAAGTTACCTTGAGGTGGTGGGAATCAGACACATTGAAGCTCCCAAGACTCCAAGCGTTGTCGTTTGTGGGAAACACCATCGTCTATATTCACCATATTCACCTCTTTGCTTTTTCTTTCAGCCATTTTGTCTTTGACCCATTTCACCAAATGAGCCAATTCTCCAGACTTAACGGCTTCCTCAATTCTTCTCTTGAGTTGAAGGCAATCGTTGGTGTGGTGACCTTTTTCTTCGTGAAAATCACAGAACTGGGTGGAGCTTTCGTTTTTCTTGCTCTTGGGCAAGGGTCGAGGAGGTCGGAAGTTGTGTTTCACCTCTTCGGTGGCAAGGATCTCCTGAGGTGTTTTGGTTAAGGCTGTGAAGTTCACAGCCTTTTCCCTGCTTAGAGGGTTCCGACCTTCAGGACTTCATTGATCTGAGCTTCTTGAATATTTGTCATAGGGGTTGTAGTTCCCTTTCTTTCGGTTGGGGTTGTTGCCTCACCAACCAGGAGCTCTTTTTCTTTGTTCTTTGAAATCAACAGCCTCTTCGCCTCGGATATGAGCTTCAGCTCGCTCAAGAGCTTCTTCAAGGGTTTTAGGTAGGCACTTGTTAAAGTCCATTGTGAGGTATTTAGAGGTGATGGCGTTCATGAAGCCTGCCACCCTCATTTTTTCGTCAGCCCCCACATATTGTAACCCTTCTTTTTTGTACCTTTCGATAAAGTCTCGAAGGCTTTCATCATCTTTCTACTTTATCTGGAAAATGACCATGGCATCCTTGACATACCTCCTTTGTTGTGAAAAGTGGGTCAAGAATCCTTTGCTTAGATCATAGAAGCTTCGAACGCTTTGAGCAGGAAGGTCATTGAACCATATCCTGGCTGATCCGACTAATGTTTGCATGAACATCAAGCAACATTCAGCGTGGGACCATTTTTCAATTCTGGCCGCCCCAGTGAAGACCTGGAGGTGGTCTTCGGGATCCTCGGTCCCATCATATGTTTTTATATGGGGTGGCATTTTGATCTTTGTTTGAGAGTCATAATCGTCAATTTGTTGAGAGAAACAAGAAAGGTTTCCGGGCTTGTAAGGTTTTGCCATGTCTTCATCTACTATTGTATTATGACTCGTTGTCCCTTGGTGAGTATCTAGTGCTTGGTTGATGAGCTGGGTCCAAGGGAAATGTGCCGTCATTTGAGGCATGAGGTTGAAGCCTTGAAGGCTTTCAGGGGTTGCTGCTATTTGGATGGTTCCCATGGGAGTGCTCATCGTAGCACTCCTAGCCAAGAGTAAGACCGACATGGCCTGTTCCCACGTGATGGCTGTAGGAGGGGGAACACTTGAAGCTGGTGACTGCCATATTTGGTTGAGAGTGGTCTCGTGCCCAAGGGGTTGTGAAGTATACAAAGGGAAAGCCGTTGGGCTTGGCCTTCCATAGGTATAGAGAGATGAGTTAAGAGGTTGACAGGTTACGCTTTGACCAGCCTCTAAATGAGAAGCAGCAGGTTGTGAACTGGTTAAAGCGGAAGGTGGACGTCCGAGTGACAGTAAGGGTTCATCATCGTCATACTCCAGCCTTAATCTTATCCCTTTTTCTCTTTCTTGGCTCACGTGACGGTTAAGAAGATGTCTTAGTTGCAAGAAATTCCGTGACACACCTTCCATCATTAAGTCGACAGGTTCCGGGATGTTCGTGACTCCTGCATGAGGAGAAGGGACCCCAGATCGTGAAGGAGTCGGAGTTCGAAAAGATGAAAACTCGAGAAACAAGGATTCCATCGAGGTTCCTCCCGGAGTCGAGAAAATCGAGGTTACCGCCGGAGTTTCTTGACCGACGCTTGGTGTCGGTGTTCTTGACACTTGGTTAACTTCTTCGGGAGATTCACCTTCTGTCATGGTGATGGAGCTACACTACTGGTCTTTAAAATAAAGTAAGCGGCGTGGCCCCACGATGGGCGCCAACTTGTTGCTACAACAAAGATAAGACCATTGATAGTGAATAGACTGGTTAGGCTAAAAGGCTTCAAGGGTTCCGGTTAGCCTAACGCAGGTCGTGGTGTCCCTCTACGTTTGCAAAACGTAGAAGGAGGTTCACTAGTTAGTTGTTTGTTGTTATAGAAGAACCGTGATATTTGGAATCGGTTTTAGAAATGATGTTCTTGGTGAAGCTATGAAGATATTGAAGTAAGAAAGAAATAAGCTTGGAGCATATTTCTCAAAGAAGAAGAGAAGATTAGGGAGATGATGTTATCTGCCCAAATCTGGTGTGTTCTTGTTTGTGACTAAGCATCTCTTATATAGGTGAAGGGATGCAAGCCTTTTAGTCCAGATGTAACTAAACTAGTTAACCTCTTGTTTGCATAGAGAGTTGACCGTTGTTAGGCGGGAAGTTTTGGACCGCTGGTCCGTAGATAAAATAATATTACTTTATCTGAGAATGTCCTTTGCTCAGAGGGGACAAGGATGTGAACAGTGATGTGACGTCGTACTGTAGCACGTGGGTGCTTATTTACATAAGTTTGGGCGGGATTTGAAGCTTTTAACCTTTTAACCCTTTTAGCGATAATATGTTCCAGCCATTTTATTACTTCCTTGGGCTACCCCCGTCATCATTCCCCATTGCAGAACAGCTGGAATTCGTATAATCCTTGGCATATAAAGTTGAATAATGATTGATGCCAATAAAATCTATACTATTCTTTGTTGAAACTAAAGGAAAACTATATAAAATTCATCAAACTCTAATTTGATAAAGAACTTGAAATTGAAATTAAATAACCAGGATGTTCTTGAAATCGATTACTGATATTTGACAGACTTTGGACCGATATATCACTGATATCAGTGTTTTAAGTCGGAATTATCAATATTTAGTGTTCAATGTTAATCTTAATTAGTTTCTACTTGCTACGATTGTTAATGTTTTTCATGTTGCAAAAGGTTATTTTGTTAATGGTAGGAGATTATACTGAATTATTAGTGTTTTTCAAAGAAATCTTGCTCCCTACCCTTCAAACCAGCCCAATTATTATTGTATCAATCCTTTGGGCCAACACAAATGAGAATCTGGTGAAACCAACGACTTTTGGGTCTCAACGTAATTAAAGTCAAATAAGTCCATTTTCCAAAATCATAAAACCTAAATAATCTTAGCCGCCAACCAAGCCAACCAAACCACCGTTCTTGGAACCCTACCATCCGGCCACCATCATACAAACCCAACTAAATCCCCCCAACACCAACTCACCAAGGACTGCACATTTATTACTCTTTCAGATTAAATCATTTGTGCACTTACAGAGTTATAGTTGATTTAATCGATAAGATCAAGAAGATAAAAACAAGAACCTGATTTGAATTGAATTGATGATGAAGAAACCAGTGCTTCAAGAAATCCTTTATTTGTATGAATTTTTGTATATTGGTTTGCAAATAAGATTTGCATATAAATACCAAAAACCTATCGATCAAACTATACATATTCACTTTATACCCCTGAGTTTGTTTCGTATTTCATAATTAGCCTAAAACTTAACTAACAGGTTTTATATATAATATATTAACATGAATATGTATAAGCCAATATTACTAAAATTCCAACATTCCCGCCCCATTTTAGTAATATCCATGATCAACATAAACAAATTCACTGTAATCAAACTTATGCATAAATGAAATGTTTTCTAGATTGAATTTCACATTAGTATATTACGCGATCCAAATATTCGAATATCAAGGAGTCACAATGATTGAACCTGTTCAATTCATTTGAATACTTGAAGGTAATACACACATAAGTTCACAATTATGTAGTTATAACTTGACATAATGTTTTACTAGCCTATGTCCCATCCTTCAAAGTAGTATATCAATGCCAAGTCCAAGCTTCTTGAAGAAGCTAAACTTCATACTCTTATAGGTAGTTCTCATCTTGCACATGCAAATGCAATTTACCAAAGAACTATTAAGAAACTATGTTTCAACCTGCTTTATCAAGAAGTCTGAACACATACCATGGAATGATAATGTTGTGTTCCAATATCTTCATGGCAAACCTTCCACATTGAATTCAGCATTTAACGTTGTATTAAATGGGAATTGGATATCTTGACATGAGATACTAAGAATGGACTTCAAACCCATCCCTATGGCTGATTTATTCACGAGATCTCTTCTTAACCCTTTGGTTAAATGAGCAGCCATGTTGTGTTGAGATCTAATAAACTCAACATATATCATTCCATTCATGATTAATTCCCTAACCATGATATGTCTGGCACCCAAGTGTCTAGATTTTCCATTATACACTTGACTATACGCATTTGCAAGTGTATTCGCACTATCACACCTTATTTATTGATATAGGTGGTAAAGCTTAGACCATAATGGAATCTCATATAATAAATTTCTTATCCATTCGTTTTCTTTTTCCGACTAAAGCTAATGCTACAAACTCATATTCCATTGTAGAGTTTGTAATGCAAGTTTGCTTTTTAGAAGCCCAAAAAATGGCACCTCCACCTAGTATAAATACCCATACACTAGTAGATGAATGATCTTCTAAATTCGTTATCCAACTTGAATTCAAAACCCTTGCAAAATAGAAGGCGAACCTGAATAACACAAACCATAGTTCATGGTTCCTTTCAGTTACTTAAACAATCTATTCACCGCTTGCCAGTGATGTGAGCTTGGATTACTTGTATACCTACTCAACCTTCCCACTACATATGCTATATCTGGTCTTGTACTAACCATATCATACAACAAATAGCCTATTGCCTTAGCATAATCCAACTGAGCAATAGGACCTAACCCCTTGCGCGTGTAATGAATGAACAACCATTCGTTATACTCATTCGTTAAGGAAGAATAACGAATGAACTGCCATTTGTTATGCCCATTCATTAAGGAAGAATAACGAATGAACTGCCATTCTTTATGCCCACGGACTGCCATTCTTTATGCCATTCGTTAACGGAGGACTAATGAATGAGCTGTCATTCGTTATATCATTCTTTAACGGAGAACTAATGAATGAACCCTCATTCGTTATAAAGGTTCATTCGTTATAAAGGTCCATTCGTTAAGGAGTAACAAATGAGTCCATTCGTTATAAAAAGGCGCACATTCGTTAAGAAGTAACGAATGAGCCCCATACATTAGGGAACTGCATAACAAATTAGAGTTTGAAAGAATGACAGAAAGGACCCTGGACTTAGAATATAATGATTTAATTGCATAGAAGCCCCTGGACTTTATTAATTAATGAAAGATGCATTAAAGGCTAACGAATAACGATTAACTAACCGATTAAAGATTAATGAAGTAAAACCGACTTCGACGCTTAGGATTAATCAAGCAAACAGTTAAGAATGGCTAGAGCGGTATTTAATTGTTTATTAAACAGTTAGTCGCACACAGCTAAAGAAAGGAATAACCATTAACGGTGAACGTAACCGAACTCAGGTGAGTTTCTAGCCCCATTTCCTTGTTATGTTTTCACGGTTGTGTGCATAATCAATTTGAATGTTAATACACTTACCTTAGATGGTAAGTGTATGCTTTAATGATTGATGTGATAGTATGTATTAATGTTATGAATATATGTTTGTCGGTACGTGAACGATCTTCGGATATTGCATGTATCGGCAGGAAAGGTGTGGCTTACATAAGATGCATGAATGATATACGAATGGGTAAGAATATGTATGAATGTATATAATAAAATGTACGTATAAAGAAGCGTAGGTATGGTTGATTTGATAGAAGAGACCAGACCCTAATATTATCTGAGATAGAGAAGAAAGGGACCAGACCCTATAATATCTGAGATAGAGAAGGAAGGGACTAGACCCTAATAATATATGAGATAGAGAAGAAAGGAACCAGACCCTAATAATATTTGAGATGGTAAAGATAATATGTATGTAGTATGAAAGTATGAAAATGTGATAGTACGAAAGAATGTAAGGATGAATGTATAAATGTATGAAAGAAAGGTAACATGTAAAGTATATATTATGTATCTTCGGATGCGTATATGAAAGTAAATGTATGAATGTATGTTGCCTGATTAACTAGAAATCACTCAGCGTAGCTGACTTTTAGTATGCACGCAAGTGAATAGATTGAAGAAGCTGGCTTGAGGGAAGGACGCATGGCAGGATTGAAAGGACTGGTATCCAGAGAAGTTTGGTCATGATGTTTTAAATAAGCCAGTTATGTTTTGTTTTTAAGACAAGTATCGAATGTTTGTAATGAATGATTGAAGTTTTATTTATTCTGCGAAATTTTTAATTAAATATGATATTTAGAACTATGTTTGTGAGTAAATCCAACGCCAAAGTAGGGCACCAGGGCCTTACAAGTTGGCATCAAAGTATAAGTTCGAGAGAATTAAGCATCCTACATGCTTAGACTCGAACAGAGAATGAGAAATAAGTAAGAAAATAAAGAAGATGCCAGTTCAAGAAAGCCATGTGTCACTCAAGCAAGCTAAGTAGATGTAAAGTATGTGATTAATTTCACATGTAATGTAAGAATGTGTAAGGAAGTTAGTCTAAATGTTAGAGATAGGAGTATATGGTTATATAAATTGCTTGATTGTCTAATGTTAGAAGTAGAACTAGCACAAGTGGACTCACAAAGGGAAGTGCATAGGACACGGAGAGTAACGTGTTCTGCTAATCACAATTGGCCACTGTTATTACCTGTTAACCTTACTATCCTTGTACTAAATAGTTCCTTGGATGATGATGTTTGTGTTTCCTTATAGAATACGAATGGCCGGAGCTAGGAAAGTTGCTGGACAAGAAGGTCGTACGGGACGTCGTGGTAGGCCATGTATTGTCCGAGGACGTTCTTTAGAGCCGGCTACTAACACCGAAGAGGAAGGAAGTGCAGCTGGGCAGAATCCAAGCAACAATGAAGGATATCAACTTGACCCTACTGTTTAGGCAGCCATTTCTCAAGTTGTAGCTGCTGCAATGAAGAACCAACAACCTGAAAAGTCTGCTGAAAGTCACGCAAGAACCGCCGAGAGGGCAGGGAATGATGGTAAGAAAGCTGATGATGCGGAATGCGATTCGAGTGAAGTTCGATCTGTGAATGTTGATGCAAGGAAAAAAGGAAGAGGTGGGTGTAACTATAAGTCATTCAAAGGTTGTGACCCGCCGAAGCTGATTGGTTTTGGGGACGCAATCGCTAACCTACAATGGATAACCGCCATGGACAAGGTTATCCGAATTAGCGAGTGTCGTCCTGATCAAGCAATGGGTTACGCTACCCAGTCGTTCAGAGATGAAGCTATGTACCGATGGGAGTCGGTGGATCAGAGAAAGACTCGAGAGGAAGTTAAGGCTATGAGATGGGATGACCTGAAGGAGTTAGTGATGAGAAGGTTATATGCTGATGCTGAGGTTGAAAGGGCTGAGATGAAGTTTTTGAACTTGAAGGCCGAAGCCAAAAGGATCAAGTGCTACATAAGAGGACTGTCGTAGAACGTCCGCACTTTGGTCAAGACAAGTAAACCTGATACTTTCGACTCTGTTGTCAAACTCGCAGAGATGGTTTACGAGGATCTAGCTGTGGATGAGGTGGTGGTGGAAGAGAAGAAATGGGTTGTTCCTGCTAAACGACCCGGTTCCCAGTTGTGGAACCCTAGGGATAGGAAGCAGAGAGTGTGGGAGAAAATGTCATATAAGACATGTGGAAAGATGCATGTTGGTGAGTGCAAATAGGGTAAGGGTACTGATGTTTGTTATAAGTGTGGTAAGGCTCACGGTGGAGAGTGCAGGCTTGGGTCGAATGCCTGTTACAAGTGTGGGAAGGTGGGGCATTAGGCTCCAGATTGCACTGCAAAGCCCGCGTGTTACAAGTGCATTAAGAATGGTCATATAGCAAGGGAGTGCACTGACGGTGAAGCTGGAGGAAGCAGAAAGAAAAGTGCTGAACAAGGGAGGCTAAGGACTAGGGACTACACGATGACTCAGGAGCAAGCCAAGCAGATTCCAGATGTGGTGACAGGTACGTTTCTACTGAACGGTGTTTCTGCTTAAGTACTGTCTGATTCGGGTGCGAATAAAAGTTTTGTTGCTACGAGCTACGACATTTAATAAGTTAGCAAAAACGAAATGTTGCCGAGTGCCTGAAACCTTTATAGTAGAAACCACTAGTAACACCTCGGTTAAAATAACGAGAATGGTTAAGGATTGCAAGATAGAGTTAGAGGGACGTGAGTTCCCTGTTACCTTGTACGTTATGACCTTAGGAGGGTTCGATGTAGTTTTGGGAATGGATTGGCTATCTGAGTTTGAAGCTCAGATAGTGTGTAAGAGTAGGTTAATAAGGTTAACATCCTTTGATGGTAGTACGGTGACGGTGTATGGTGATAAAGAAAGTTTAGGGCTTAATGTCATTTCGATGATAAAAGCCGAAGGTTTGTTAAGGCGTGGCTGTGGTGCCCACCTGGCGTATGTTTTCAAAGCTACGGCCGATACGAAGGAAGTGAAGGATCTTCCTGTTGTGTGCGACTACCCAGAAGTGTTCCTTGAGGATCTTCCAGGATTGCCACCGCAACGAGAGGTAGAATTCCATATAGACTTAATACCAGGAGCACAACCCGTCGCGAAAGCACCTTGCCGCATGGCGCCATCCGAGATAAAAGAATTAATGTCCCAACTGCAAGAACTCCTCGATAAAGGTTTTATAAGACCAAGTGTTTCCCCGTGGGGCACACCGGTGTTGTTTGTTAAGAAGAAGGATGGAAGTATGAGAATGTGCATAGACTATCGTGAGTTGAACAAGCTTACGTTGAAGAACTTATATCAGTTACCACCGGTTGATGATTTGTTTGATCAAATACAAGGTGTGAGTTGGTTCTCGCGAATAGACCTTAGATCAGGCTATCATCAGCTGAAGGTGAAAAACAACGTTTCGAACGCGGTATGGACACTACGATTTCCTCGTGATGTCATTCGGTCTAACAAATGCTCCCGCAACATTTATGGATATGATGAATAGGGTATGTCGGCCAATGTTAGATAAGTCAGTCATCGTTTTCATTTACGATATATTGATTTAATCTAAGAGCGAGTTTGATCATGCTGAGCATCTAAGAGAAGTATTAGGGAAGCTGAAGGAAGAGAAGTTGTATGCTAAGTTTTCGAAGTGCGTATTTAGGTTGTGCGAGGTGCCGTTTCTTGGTCACGTGATTAATCCCGAAGGGATTACCGTGGACCCGACTAAGATTGAGGCGGTAAAAAACTGGAAGACTCCGTAGAACCCGACTGATATACGCAGTTTCTTAGTGTTGGCTAGCTATTATAGGTGATTCATCGAAGGCTTCTCCAAGATAGCCGCGTCGTTGACCAGAATGACCCGAAAGTCTGTAGTGTTTAGTTGGGGTAAGTTTCAGGAGGAGGCTTTTGAGGAATTGAAGAAAAGACTCACAAAAGCTCCAATCCTTTCTCTACCTGATGGTGACGAGGATTTGGTTGTTTGTACTGATGCCTCGCATCGTGGGTTAGGTTGCGTGTTAATGCAACGAGGAAAAGTGATAGCTTATGCGTCCAGACAGTTGAAAGTTCACGAGAGTACTTATCCGACACCTGACTTAGAGCTAACAGCAGTAGTGCATGCTTTAAAGATATGGAGACATTATCTGTATGGTACTAAGTGTACTATCTACACAGATCATAAAAGCTTAAAGTACTTCTTCGAGCAGAAAGAGTTGAACATGAGACCGAGAATATGGTTAGAGTTGATTAAGGACTAAGACTGTGATATCAAATACTATCCTGGCAAGACGAATGTGGTCGCCGACGCGTTAAGCAGTAAGAATGAAGAATTTATTGAAACAGTGAAGTCGTATAAGTTGATCATTAACTCAGACCTCTTTGAAGAAATCATCAAAGTGCAGTCTGAGGTGCTTATAGGTGAATTATTAATGAAGAAGGAAAGAATTTTCAGGCAACAAGACGAGCTGATGGAAAACACTCATGAGGTTAAGACTAGGTTTGACCGTATGTGGATTCCACGCCATGGAAATATTAGAGGTTGAATCTTAGATGAAGCTCACAAGCCGAGATACTCGATTCATCCGGGATCCACCAAGATGTATCAAGACCTAAAGAGAGATTACTGGTGGCCGAGTCTGAAGAATGATGTAGTAGATTATGTCAGTAAGTGTTTAACTTGCTTGCAAGTCAAAGCAGAGCACCAGAAGCCCTATGGGATGGTGCAGCCACTAGAAATACCTGAATGAAAATGGGAACACATCACCATGGATTTCATAACTAATCTACCCCGTACAGCTAAACATCATGATACCATTTGGGTGGTTGTGGACTGTTTAACGAAAAGTGCTCACTTTCTGCCTATACAAGAGGCCATCTCGTCAGAAACGTTAGCAAATGTGCTCATAAAAGAGGTTGAGGCTAAGCACATGAAAGTAAAAGAAGATATTTACGTCAAGCAAGCGCCAGGTTTTGAAGATCATGAGCGTCCAAACTATGTTTATCGTCTTGATAAAGCTCTCTATGGCCTTCATCAAGCACCTCGTTCTTGGTATGCTACATTAGTAGAACATCTTTTGAAGAATGTCTATAGAAGAGGTGTTATTTACCAAACACTCTTCATCAAGAAGGTAAAGGGCGATCAGATTTTGGTCCAAATGTATGTTTATGACATTACTTTTGGGTCAACATGTGATAAGATTTGTATAGAGTTCGCCAAGGTCATGCAAAGTCTGTTTGAGATGAGTCGTTGGGGGAAATGACTTTTTTATTTTTGGGCCTTTAATTGAACAGAAGTCAGATGAGATTCTGCTACATCAAGAGAAGTATTCAGAAGTTGGGTTCAAGGACTCTAATTCCTTACTCACTTCGATTGCTACTCGATGAGTGTTAGCTCCAGATGCATTAGGAAAGCCAGTTGATCAACACCTTTATGGGTCTATGATTGGCTCCCTAATGTATCTCACTACCAGTAGACCGGACATTATGTTCCCTGTTTGTTAGTGTGCAAGATATCAATGCAATCCAAAAGAGTCTAACTTAACCGCTGTCAAATGTGTCTTCGATATCTAAAAGGAAAGCCTCGCATATGTCTTTGGTATCCCAAAGACTCCCCTTTAGTGCTGCACGCGTACACTAATAGTGGTTATGGGGGATGCAATCTAGACAGAAAATCAACATCGAGAGGATGTCAATTCCTAGGAGATCGGTTAATCTCTTGGAAATCCAAGAAGCAGGTCACCGTATCCACCTCCACCGCTGAAGCAGAATACATTGCCACTTCGCATGCTGTTCACTAGTGATTTGGATCCAGCATCAACCGCTAGATTACGATTTGAATTTCTTTAACAACCATATCAAGTGTGATAACGAAGCAGTGGTTTATATTGTTAAAAACCCATTCCGGCACTCAAAGAAAAAACATATTGACATCTGAATGCATTTCATTCGTGATTGTTATATTCAGAAACATGTCTATATTGAAAGGGTCCACACATATTACAACTTTGTCGACCTTTTCACTAAAGCCTTTGATTGTACTCGATTTCTATATCTTGTAGAGTCGTTGGGTATGATCTCTTTTGATTAAATTTTGTTTATCCTTTTGTGTGTTTAAAATTGTGAATATTTTAAATATGTCACAATTTTAGAGGGAGAAAATGAGTTAAGTCTAACTTACCGAAAATATTTCTTTTAATTTTTTTTAAAAAAAATCAAAATTAAGTCACTTGACTTTGACAAATTTATTTTATACTTTAATCTTTCTTTATTTAGTATTTATTTACGAAAATTGGAAAATGATTTAAAGATGATTTTCCATTTAGAGGGAGCTCCTTCTTAGAGGGAGTCGGATAATATAAAAATTATAAAATCTTGAGAAATCGATCCGACCTTGGGAAAATGATAAGAAATTGTCTTTAACAATCCTAGCGCATGAAAATAGTAGATTAAAAGTAAACAAGCTCATCGGTTGATGTGTAGATATGTTTGCCAAACGAGTAAGTGTCATAGTGATATAACTTAAATCTGGCATATGCTACTGGTTACACATTCATGAAGTGTAGGTCCCCGGGATGGATCTGCACGGGATATCTCGATCTACACAGGTGCGGAATCCCTGCGTAGGTCGTTACGAGCGTAGAACACGAATCAAACAAACACACGATACGAATAAACACACGTTATATTATAACCGAAACACGTGATATAATCACTGAATACAGACTCAATACTCTCTGGTTCTCACGTCTCTCGACTCACACAAACGCGTATACAATTATTATCAACAACCTCTAAACAATCCGTAACCTAGTGTATAAGTACACGACAACTTCGCCTGATATGTTCAGGCGAAGTTGTTGCTAACTTCGCTTGACTAACAAGTTCGCCTGATAAGCGAACTTGTCAGTAACTTCGCATAAACATAAACAAAACACAATTAACATTACAGACTGGATTACAGACACTAGACTATGAACTACTGACATTATGCACCAACAGACTCCCCCTTGGCAGTAGCTTCATATCTTTATCTTTAAGCACTTGTCTTGTAATCTTCATGCATGCACTCCCTCTCTTACACAGACCGTGACTACTCGCTGATATTTCTTCGCTTCGTCTTTCCAAGCAGGAATATAGAATATCTTCTTCTCGTTTAACACCTGCAGATCAGCTTTCGATAATTTAACAAGATGCATCGGATCATACACTCTTAACACTTCTTGTTCGTCTTCGTCTTCCATCACGGCTTCAGCAGTCTGGCAATCCACATACCACCATTTCAGATCTTTCAGCACATCTTGAGGCATAGTCTTCATTGGAACCTCTTTCAAACATCGAATCGGTTTGTACTTCATTACCATCCATGGCTTGCCATCTGCTCTCATTCCTCTTTCCTTATCTTCCACTAGCTTTCCCTTCTGTGGCTTTAATAACTCAAACTTCTTTTCTTTAATACTTTCTTTCCACACGATCTTCCTAATAACTCTGGCCATGTTGTCGTCGCTTCTATTAATCAACCCCAATCTAGCCAAATCCTTCACCTCACATTCAGGCAATGTATTGAGAGATCTCAACGTCCTCTTAAAGTATTGGATCCCATCATATCTTTTCACCACGAACACTTTTAACTGTTCATCATATAGCCAACAGATAATTCCTTTCTTTGATTCAGCATAGCCTTTGATATTATAACTTTTCTTGAACATGGTTGGAACAGCAGGCTTCTTAGTTTTGATAAACCAATGAGCATGGCCTTCCTTCCATCTAGGCTGCTCCTCCCATTCTGTATCATCATCTACTGTATCTTGACATACATCTGACTTTTCAACTTCAGGGATCTCGTGTTCAACATTCTCCTCAACTATTTCACCTTCTTCAACATCATCTTCTATCACAATTTCTGCACCAATCTTTTCAATCTCTTCGACTGGTAGAACATCATCTTCACACATAAATTCATCATCCAACATATCATCATCCAACTCCTTCAAGGCATCGATCACATCATCTCCCATCTCCTCGTCATCTACCATCACCACCTCATTACCACCAGAACCGCCAGCTGCACCTGCAGACTCCCCCTGAGCTGTGGTTGTCCCAAGAGCTTGAGTAGTTCTTGGCAACTCACCACCTGCACCTTTCGATGCATTGGGATCATCGTCTCTGTCATTCTTCTTCTTTGTCCTGAGCTCGTTGCCTTTACAGCTCGTCTCCCCCTGAGATGCCAAGAACTCCTTCATAGCATCTATAATTTTTCCATGTTCAACCAGTAGGGACGACTGCAGCTGATTCTCTGTTACTAGGCGCTGAATAGCCTGGGTCTGGATAAGATTCACCCTTGATTGTTCTGCCACGACCCGTTCAAGTGCAGCTATTCTTTCCGAGTCTGATAGGGTTGCATCGAAATCGAACCTCATGTGAGATATGTCTTGAGTATACTGAGGAGGGATTTCGAATGAAACTGGGACATCAGAAGTAGCTGTGGACGTAACCGCAGGTGGTATCGTGACCGACAACCCTGCAGTGTGAACCACTGTCGACTCAATAACCTGTGCAACAACCTCCGACGGAGTAAGCGTTGGAGGCGGCAACGATACAATATCTGGAGTCGTCAGCTGGAGTGTGATGGATGGGATGCCAACAGATGATGATGTAGCCACCACGGGAACGTCCGTGGTGCTTGGCCTTGTGACCTGTAATGGTGTAGGGACAATTGACATACCTGACAGTGCGGGCGGAGGGAAACGTACCACCCTAGAGCTCTCACCGGCTACCCTACCTGCACCTGTCCTGTCCCTTCTTGAACGTCTGATCAACTTATGAATGTCTTCTCCTTCTTCTGACTCACTGTCGTCATCCGTCCTCTTTCTCTTCCCATACGTCCTCTCTTGAGTCACCATCATACGTCTTGCCTCATCCATTACATCATCAAAATCTGAGTCAGCCACCGTTGTAGCTGCCCTAGTAACATACACATTCGAGGCATGTTCAACAGGGACCTGAACGTTCTCCTCTGGATCCACCCGATCAATATCAAAGAAGCCTTGACCACCAAATTCTGCATCAAGGTCCACTTCCTCCTCCGGTGACACAACAGGAGCAGCAGGTATAGCTTGAGGTGCTCCTGCCTGTTGTGGTGCCGGGTCCCTAAACTCATCCCCACGAGCAGGCACATACTCCGGGTTGATTAAGTACCCAAAGAGTGGAGTATGCCTAGGATGCAGTTCAGGCTTGCTTCTAGCACTCGAGGTTCTACATTGAGCAAAGATGCGCTTGTTCACACTCTCCACGTATCTGATAGGGCGACGTTGAGGCAACGTGGGAGCAACATGATTCAAGATCATTTGGAGAAATCTTGGATACATGATGAATCTCTCACGCCCCATTGCCCTTCGCTGTCGATCAATCTCATAGAAGACCATCTGACTCAAGCTGTAATGCTTGTTATAAGTCAGAGCAGTCATCGCCGACTGCAAGGTCGCGCCCATCCCGTCAGTGCCCGCCTTCCTCCCTGACATGCAGACAATCATTACGTGCATGAGGAAGCGCCACTGATCGAGCAAGAAACCTTTTCTTCTTTGTGTATCCCCCAAGGGACCAGAATATCCCATTCGTAGAAATGCTCCATCACGGAACGGAGCAACAAACTCTGTTGGGTCGTCCCTCGTCTCCTCTCCGAATTGCAAAGCCACCCAGATTTGTTCAGACGAGAACTGAACATCCTGACCATTCACCGTTGCACGCATCACCGGGGGGTCGACGCGGCAGTCATATTCCACCGTCTGCCAGAAATCCTCAATGTTGGGCAAGGAAATCGGCAGAGTGGTCGTAATGGCGTGGAATATCCTTGAGCGTAAAAGGAAGGTGATGATTTCGCGGAAATCATCAACTCCGCTCGCTTCCGGGTCTAAGGTGATATACATGTTGTGACCCGGGAAGAACTGTCTTTGATTATCTCCTCCATCATCGCCACCAGCACCTCCAGCACCAGCAACAGCAGCCATATCTGCAACAAACGAACCAAGTTAGATAAACGTTAAGGCATAACACAAGTTCGCTTGTTACCATGAGCGAAGTTGTGATAAAGTCTGTATAGGCGAAGTTAAAAGTGGGGCGAAGTCCCAACTTCGCTTCATCTTCGCTTCACCACAACATCGCCTCAGGCGAAGTTAAACCTCAGGCGAAGTTGCGGATAACTTCGCCTAATCCTTAAGTTCGCCTGAATCTGAATCGGCGGTTGATAGGTTTATGAAACAACGTGCAGTTGGTGATTTCGTGAGTAAGGAATCCGGAAAACATGATTTTATGGTTATCTAGACGATCAATTTGTGAACGACCACGTTTGAAACCTGGTTTAAGGATCGAACGTCCGAGGTCACTAACCGGGTGTCGAAACAACCTAGGATTAACAACATTGAACATCGATTATAAGATATAAGAACCCAAACACACCTTTAATTGGAAAAGAAATCGAAGAAAAAGAAATCAAAGATGAAGATCGAAAGACAAAATCGCCGGAAATAGGTTAAGTTCGCTGGAATTTCGGAATAAGTTCGTTTTGTTCTTGGAATAATGAAACGTTTGACTTTTAAAAACCTTTATATAGGGTCTGGGTTATACAGGCGAAGTTACGGTTAACTTCGCCTAGGCGAAGTTATTCACAAGTTCCCCTGTTTAACAACTTCGCCTATATTTACAAAATCAAACCTCATAATTTAAACATTTTGCAATTAACTTTTAAAACTTCCTTTAAAGAGTTAAAAGATACAATCAAGACCAAGTAACCAGTTATAAAATCATAAAACTACCTAAGTACGAAAAACTTTTAAAAATTAAAGTACAAGGGATCAAATTTCAGTCTCGACAGGGACTACTACGTTTTAGAAAAGATCCGAACAGGAATCATACTAATTACGTGACTGTCACATAGATCCGTGTTTAGCTGTATTATGACATAAAGAAACAGGTTGTAAGCAGGTAAATAACTTAAGATGGTTTTCATCGTTTCTGTGATACGAGTTAAGTTCAATTAAGCTCAAAAATTAAGTGGGCAACAACTCAGAGATTATGATGCCTCCTATCTATTCTCAAAGCGTATTTGGCTTTCCCCAAGTCACCCCGAATTGACTTCGACCCGTAGTGTCTGATTAAGTTGTAAGTATTCTTCGATCTTTAGACTCTGCTTCCCGTTCTCTTTCTTACATCATGATTGACATTTTAAGTTAAAGAATGTCTCAATGACTTAAATTTTTTTTTTTTTTTTTTTTTTAACAAACACATAGAGAACAACTGCAAGTCCCGAATCTGGATCACTGCAGTCTCTTGACACGCTTTCTTCACGGGAATCAGAACACTAACAGGCTCGTGTATGACTGGGTAATCGCTTTTCTGCCTATCATTCGGAAAGATATATATGAAGACATGCAGAACTCTTAAGAAGTTTCCACATAAAATCGAGTAGATTTAGTTAGTATCACTTCTACTTTTATGCACCATAAAAAGCTACCATGACATACAATGACTGTTCTTAAGCCTTTTAAGCCTAATAACTTCACTAGTTAAGCACACAGAATCAGTATATCTATCATTTTCCAAGGTTGGACCAATTTTCTGTTAAACATAGTAAAGTAACTTCTTACGAAGTAGTAGACTTGAAAAATAATTTCATTTCCATTAAAAAATTTTTTTGACTTCAATCGCCCCGATCAGTTCAAAGTCTTCAGGTAAACGGTTATCCTGAGAATCCAATGGATTAGCTGGACCGACCACATACAAGTATGTGTCCTTCTAACTAAGTATGATCAACTAATTTTCAGCGAAAGAATACAAAACTCATCATAAACCGCCCCGGTCACTTTCTGTCATCTGGTTAATGGCAACTCTCATACTCTACAAGTAGAAAATGAGGACCAAACATATACGAGGATATGTCCTTCAAACTGAGGTAACCGACATAATTTTAAGCGATAGTGACATTTTTTTTTATATATATGCACAAAAAGCATGGTTACTCTGGATTGATCATCCCATTCAACTCAACAAGGTTTTGAAATCTTGATTTGTCAAACGCTTTAGTATATAAATCAGCGAAATTATCAAGCGTATCCACCTTTTCAAGCACAATCAGTTTCTTCTCAGCACAATCCTGTATAAAATGATGACGTATGTCAATATGTTTAGTTTTACTGTGCTTTACGAGATTATTAGTTACTGAGATAGCAGCTGTGTTATCAATGCAAATAGGAGTAAGTGAGAAATTCAGACCATAGTCGCGTAACTGTTGTTGAATCCACAGAACCTGGGAGCAGCAGTTGGATGCTGCCATGTATTCTGCCTCACTTGTTGAAATGGCGACTGATGTCTGCTTCTTGCATTGCCAGGACACTAATCTGCCTCCTAGAAACTGACATCCTCCAGTAGTTGACTTCCGACTCTGATTGCACCCTCCATAATCAGAATCTGTGTAAGCTACCAACTCCAAGTCTCCTCCCTTCGCGTACCACAACCCCAGCTTAGGTTTGCCTTTGAGATATCGCAAGATCCTCTTCACACCCTTCATGTGAGATTCCTTTGGGTTTGCCTGAAAACGAGCACAAAGACAAACTGCAAACATAATATCAGGCCTAGAAGCAGTTAAGTACATTAAAGAACCTATAATAGCCCGATATTGGGTTGGGTCCACGTCTGCATCGTTGTCTGAATCCGCACCCAATTTGTGATTGACGCAGACTGGAGTATCGAATGGAGTGCTGTCCTCCATCTTGAAGCGTTTGAGCACATCATGGACATACTTGGTCTGATGAATGAACATCCCATCCTTCTTCTGATCAACCTGCAATCCTAAAAAGAAAGTTAGTTCACCCATAGCACTCATTTCAAACCTTTTCTTCATGACGGCCTCAAACTCCTGACACATGGAGACTTTTGATGCAGCAAAGATAATGTCATCCACGTAGACTTGCACCAGCAGGAAGTCGCTTCCTTCTCTCTTGACGAACAACGTACTATCTATCTTCCCTCTTTCAAACCCATTTTCAAGCAAGTAATCTGATAAGGTTGAGTACCAGGCACGAGGTGCCTGATGTAGTCCATACAACGCCTTGCTTAACTTGTACACGTGGTTTGGAAAGTCTGGGTCAGGAAAACCCGGAGGTTGCTCAACGTACACAACCTCATCAACTTTCCCATTTAGGAACGCACTTTTCACGTCTAACTGAAATACCTTCATCTTCTTATAAGCAGCAAATGCCAAAAACAATCTAATGGCTTCCAATCTTGCCACAGGAGCGAACACTTCATTATAATCAATCCCCTCTTGTTGATTAAAACCTTTAACGACTAGCCTCGCCTTGTTTCTTATAATAATCCCTTTCTCATCTCTCTTGCACTTAAAAACCCATTTTATGCCTATCGCATGCACATTCTTTGGTTTTTCAACCAAAGTCCAAACTTCCATTTTCTTGAATTGAGCCAGCTCTTCTTGCATGGCTTCGACCCACGAGCTGTCCTTTAGAGCCATTTGATAATTCTTTGGTTCAATCTGGCTGATAAAGCAGGTGTACAAGCATTCGTTGATTATGCCTGTCTCCTTAATGCTTGTGTAAACACAGGTGTGCTCATTCAAGTTACGTCTTGTTTGTACACCGGAGGACACATCACCAATCACATTCTCCAAAGGGTGATCTTTATGAATTCTCGTGGTCGGAACCGAACCGACATGCAAATTGTCTTCCGAGTTAGAAGAGAGCTCGTCAATGGTTGTTCCTTGCTGAGAGTGAAACGGATTGAAAAATTCTTCTTCAGGAGAGGCAGCAGGGGTATCGATAGCATTTGATGAGGAAGGTTGACATTTATCAAACAGCTGTCTTTACACTAGATTTTCTTCCTCATCAAGGATCATCTTCGTAGCAACTCTTTCTTCTAGTTCTGCACTATCCAAATAAGGTATGTTAAAAGACTTAAAAAGTCTATCATAGTCGAAAAACTCAGCAGGTTCGTTGCTTGGTTTTGGCGGTTGGTAACTTGTGATATCGGTGTTACACACCACCTCAACCTTGCCGGTCGATGTATTAAAGACACGTCTGTTGGGAGTCCCAACAACATAACCGGCTAAGATTCCTTCATCGGCTACTTCACCAAATTTAGAATTTCTCTTTAAAATCGAACAAGGGGACCCGAATGGTTCAAGACCACTCAAGTTGGGCTTCCTCCCATGCATAAGCTCATAACACGTTTTATTAAGTCTTTTAACAGTCAAGACTCTATTCAGGATATAACAGGCTGTAGCAACAGCTTCAGCCCAGAACACCACAGGAAGCTTCGAATCAGCCAGCATAGTTCTGGCTCCTTCAATTAACGTTCTATTCTTCCTCTCAGCCACTCCATTCTGTTGCGGAGTATACGGAGCGCTGTACCGGTGCTCAATCCCTTTCTGAAGGCAGAAGATCTCCATTTCAAAATTCTTGAACTCCGTTCCATTGTTACTCCTGATGAACTTAACCCTTTTATCCATAACGTTCTCAACTTTGGTAATCAAATTCTTCACCATCTGAGCCGTTTCATCTTTTGATTTCAGGAAATATACCCACGAATATCGTGAGTATCATCAGTGATCACCAAGCAATAAGAAGTACCTCCTAGACTTTTTGCATTCACGGGACCGAAGAGATCCATGTGAAGCAATTCTAGAGTACTGACAATAGAATTGACCTTCTTGGTGTGATGGGATTTCTTGTGCTGCTTTCCCTTCTTGCACGCTAGACATTTGTCTTCAAAGTTGAAACTTTTCAAGGGAACGCCCAGCACAAGTCCATTCTTGACAATGTGGTTCAACTTCCGAAGATGAATGTGCCCCATTCTCCTATGCCACAATTCGGACTCCGATTCGCTCGCTTTTGTCATAAGGCATGATTCTTCCGTGGCCATTTCAGTCCTCATATCCATAATATACGTATTCCTCTCACATTGAGCCTTCATCACAATCCACTCCTCTGGTATCTGAAAAACCAGGATGCAACACAATCGCCTCATTCTTTGTAAAATGTACGGTGTACTCCTTATCACAGATCTGCGACACACTCAGCAGATTGTGCTTCAATTCTTCGACAAAGTTTACTTTCTCTAGAGTCATCTTTCCATTAGACACCATTTCCATTCCTGTAATCTTGCCTCCACTTTCTCCAGCAAAGCTCACTCTCCCTCCTTGAACAGGTTTCAAATCGTGTAACAAGAATTTGTTACCCGTCATGTGCCGGGAACAGCCGCTATCCACAACCCATTGATTGTTGGCAGCCCTGTTCAACTGTTCCTGCACGATTAAAGCAGAGAGTTAAAATCTGGGGACCCAAGGCCGATTGGTCTTGGGTCGATATCTCCCGTACCTTGGCTGTCCAAAGTTAGTATCATAATCATTTCTGTGAGTCCTAACAGGATACCTTCTTATGGATTGTCTATGAGGCCATCCAAACCATCTTGAATTAAATGAATTATTAGTTATGGTTTGGGTGTTACCAGTGAAAAACTGAGATCTATTTCTTTGAAAACCTGGATTAGTCCATTTTCTGAAATTCAATGGGTTTTCAGTTTTATCATTAGATTGATTACTGTTAGCTCTTTTCTCAGATTTTAAAGGCCTCACACCTCTAAATTTTTGCTTCAGAGGGCAATCAGCAACAAGATGTCCTTGTTGATTACATCTAAAACAACACATGTTTTCAACTTTCTTATCAAAAGTTGTCTTAGATGTTGAGGCTGTATTACTGCCCGTTTGTCTCACATATGGTGGGACATACGGGTTTAGTGGAGACTTCTTTTCAGATGTTTTCTTTATCTCTCCACTTTTTGGTAATACTTCCTCTTGATTTGTCTCACTCGACTCAGAAGACTTGTCCGAGTTAGATGAGACAGGACTCGGAGCAGAAATTTTAACACTTGCAACAGGCTTACTAACTTCTGATTCTTTAGTAGTAACTGGAATTGGAACTGTCTGAACAACCTCAAAGTTAACAGATTTCTGATTACTAGGGTTAAAAGTGTAATTGTGATTATAAGGTGGTGGAACCTCATGATAACCAATTCCTCCCCTTTTAACTGAGGAACCTTGATCACTAACAAGGTGATCAAGAATAGCAGAGGAATTTCTGAACTGCTCAAGTTTTCTATTCAGTTCCACCACTTTCACCTGGTGATCAGCAATCTGTTTTTCTCTTTCAGCTATTAGTTTGGTTTTTTCTTCCAAAACTTCATAGCTTAGATCAATCACTTGAATTTTTTCAGCAAGTTTTGCTTTTAGACTTTTAATATCTTTTTCACAAGCTTTTATTTTAACTTTATAGCTATTTTCTCTTGCTTTTGTAAAATGATGATCTTCTTTTAGAGTTTTAAACTCAGCATCCAAACTAACATACTGATCAGTTATAGTTGCTAATTGCTCAGACAAGTTTTCGCATTTAGAACAAGTAGGTTTAGAACATACCTCGGAGAGCTGGTCTTTAGCATCAGCCATGAAAGCTTTTTCTTCTCCAGTAGCTTTCTCACTTTCTTCATTTTCCACATTCGTCAAATTTGCCTGTTCAAAGATTTCTTCAGTATGCAGGTTCCAGTTATATTCACCATCTTCTCTGGAAATCATGGCACTATAATCTTTACTACCCCCATTATGCTGTGTAGACTTGCCTTGACCACGTTCTACACGCTCATTTCTGCACTCCTTAGCAAAGTGGCCGTTTTGCTGACAGTTGTAGCATCTTACCTTCGTCTTGTCAAACCCTGGCCTTCCACCGACAAACTTTCTTCCGGTCTTTTTCATAAACCGTTTCACTCTTCTCACGATCATAGCCATCTGTCATTGCAGATCCATTTCTTCCAGATCATCAGCATCAATCTGGTCATAGTCTTCATCCAACATAGCGGGATCAACAATCTTCCCCTGAATGTAGTTCTCATAGGAAGCAATAAAAGAAGCATAGAGAGCAAACTGCTCTTCAGCAGATTTGACACTCATAGGCATCTTAGAGTAGTTATTGCTAGGAATACTTGGAGAGCAACTACTCTTGCTTGCTTGCGGTTTAGAAGCACTAGATCCACCTGCTACAAAGCAAACATCACCATTCGTGTTGACTAACACATGCCCCTCATGTGATGAGTTGGCACCCGACTCTCCCTTCGAGTAGTAGGCAGCTGATTCAGTCTTCGAACCTGAACTAGAGTTGACTTTAGCACCATACATACCTGGATCTTGAACCTGATCCGTAGGTGTCTCCTTTCTAACCATGTTAAGCTCAAAGGTTCGGAGCTTGTTGACTGCCATTTCCAGATCATATTGGGGAAAGTCTTTGTCTTCCCTCATCAGCACCGTGTACATCTCCCATTTTGGTGGGAGAGCATCAAGAAGCTTCTCCACTATCTCTTCTTCTCGGTAAGAAATTGAATAGTTGCTCAGTTCAGTCATCAGATGATAATATCGGGTGATGATATCATCTAGAGATTCATTCTTCAAATACTTGAAGACTGAGAACTGGGTTTTGAGCAATTTGATCTTCGAAGCACGGATTCCCACATTTCCTTCAAACCGGTTCTCAAGAGCTTCCCAAAGCTCTCTTGCTGTCTTGTACTTTCTAAACGTATGAAGGATCTCTTGTGGAAGAGCCATAGTGATAGCAGCATGAGCCTTGCTCTCGGCCTCATACATCTTTTTCTCTTCATCTTCCATTTTGCTGTACTTCTTGATCTGATCACGACCTTCATACTCCATAGTTGGTGGAATATAACCATCCTGGATGCATACCCACATTTTCGCATCCTGGTACTTGACATACTGTTCGAACCGATCCTTCCAAGCAACGAAGTCAGTTCCTTTAAGCAACTTTGGGGCCTTAGTAGCTGACCCTGCTTCTACTTCCATCTTAACTAACTCTGAGATGTTAATTGACGACATCTTTCTCAAAAGCTAAGAAACCCGAAAGAAAAATTTTTTTTTCTGAAAAGTACTGTAGGCGAAGTTACGGATAACTTCGCTTAAGTCTTAACTTCGCTGAAGAACTTCGCTGATTCTTAACTTCGCTTGAGGTAAGCGAACTTAGGAGGTAGGCGAAGTTGTAGAGAACTTCGCTTGAGTTAGGCGAACTTGAGAAGGTAGGCGAAGTTGTGGATAACTTCACTTAACCTTATATCTTCGCCGAAACCCTACGAACAGTGACGGCAACTTCGCCTGATGAACACGAAGTTTCTGCAGATCTGATTTCTGGGTTTTTCGAGGTTTTTGACGGTGTAAAGGGTTGAATACGATGGTAGGAGGTAAGAATGACACAAAAACACAGAAAACACGTCCCGCGAATAGTCGAAACGGGACGATTTCTACACCCGCGTGAATATCCCGAACCACACAATCGAGCAATCGCTCTGATACCAATTGTAGGTCCCCGGGATGGATCTGTACGGGATATCTCGATCTACACAGGTGCGGAATCCCTGCGTAGGTCGTTACGAGCGTAGAACACGAATCAAACAAACACACGATACGAATAAACACACGTTATATTATAACCGAAACACGTGATATAATCACTGAATACAGACTCAATACTCTCTGGATCTCACGTCTCTCGACTCACACACACGCGTATACAATTATTATCAACAACCTCTAAACAATCCGTAACCTAGTGTATAAGTACACGAAAACTTCGCCTGATATGTTCAGGCGAAGTTGTTGCTAACTTCGCTTGACTAACAAGTTCGCCTGATAAGCGAACTTGTCAGTAACTTCGCTTAAACATAAACAAAACACAATTAACATTACAGACTGGATTACAGACACTAGACTATGAACTACTGACATTATGCACCAACATGAAGCGATTGCCAACTCCAATATAAGTCATATCTATGACGACAAAAATGTTATTAGTCGGTCATACACGAGCCCGTAGTGATTGATCACCATAAAATTATTCTTTCTTTAAATAACTAATATTAAAAATCAAAACGATAAAGCAGAAAAACTACAAATTGCTTAAAAGAATTTAAATTCAACACAGAAATGTTGACAATTCTCAACACAAAACGTTGATAATTAACAAACAAAAAATGGCATATTAAAACCACGTAACGTGGGGCAAAGAAGTAAGTCCTAAACACTTTGTATGAAGACATGTAAGTCCGAACTTGGCAAGTAAGACCATGGTTCAACCTTTACTATTTGAAAAAGTTTGCAAAAACATTAAATAAACTTAAAATGTTTTGATCAATCATTAGGGGGTCAGAGTCAATTCTGGGTGATCTAGTAAACACAAACTATGCCTGAGATATGATGGAGTTTGTAAGTTGTCGGATTAAATGGGACCACATAAGTATCAAGCTTAAAATATGTCTGAACGTATCACATTGACATCAGATTACTTGCTAAGCTTAAAGTGGACAAATTATATCTCCAATCGACTTTGGGTTCTTGACATAGTAATATTGAAATAGAAGTGTGATCTAGGACGTTAACGGATAATGTGATTTCATGTCGAGATTTTTCTCAACAAAAATACGTACACCTTTAATATCTATAATTAGCATACTACATATAATATTAATTTCATCTTTACTTTAAATTAATTCACCGTATTTTTATTTTATTTTGTTTATATTATTTGATTTTTTAACTTAAATTCTTAAGTATGTAATAATTTTATTTCATTTTATTTTTATTTTTATTTTTATTTTATTTTTCTTTTTCTTTATTTTTTATTTAAAATTAGAATTGCTTTCAAATTCATGTAAATTTTATGGGTTTATGATCAGTTCTAGTGTGCAAAAGTTGTTAAGTGTTACACCGACAAAAATATATCTTGTATATATTTAAGTGTTCGGATTTGATGGGTAAATAATTTCTGGGTTTAAATTTGTAAATATTTTCAGAGTTCGGGTGTCGAGACTATAAAATCATTTAAAACTCGAGATGCTTTGACTCTATCGTGAGATAGGCTGACCCTATAAATAGGGTCACCCAAAATATCTTTCACTTTGTCACTTTCACTTTCTCCCAAAAACTCTCAATTCTCTCTCTCCATCTTATCCTTCCAACCACCGCCTTCAAACATCAAAACCCTATTTTGAACAACAAATTTACTTGTCTTCTTGTAATTATCACTTGATAATCATCAAGATGAATCCTTCACCAACGATAATACCCTTCCATGGTGATTACATGGTTCTATCTTGTTCTTGTTCTTCAACAGTTTCAGATGGAACTGTTCTAGACAAGAGGGTTTATTATATGTTGGTGTTTGCTCCTATTGTTCTTATGATCTTACTATCATTGTCATAAGGGACCTTTGTGTTAATTTAATTGAGTTTAAACCATTGTTTGTACAACTTTTGATTTTTAGGTCATATTCGGACCTATTTTGGTCTAATTGGCCATTGTAACAAGTTTGAATATGTTCTTGGGCTGCCCAGAAACCTTCATCGAGGTTGTATGAACCCAGAAAAGAAGAAACCTAAGGATTTGGAGACTGTAAATATAAAGATTAGATTCGAATCCACACGATTCTCTTCGAGTTCATAATCCATTCGATTCGAATCAATGGGACCTCCTCAAGATTTCTCTAAGGAAAAATGAAACCAATCGAGTTAACATACAAACGATTCGAATCAAATTTGATTCCAATTGAATCGACTTCAAAACCAATCGAACCGAGTTCCAGACTCGATTTGATCGGTTTGAAAATCGATTCCATTCGTTTCAAACTCGATTTAATTGGTTCGCACTTGGATAAAGTCATATTTTAATAGACTTAAGTTGACTCAAATGGTTTATCAATCAGTTCTAATAGAATGTTTGTATTTTTAATCCAATCTGTCAATTCAAATCAAACATTTGTATTTTTAATCCAATCTAAATCATTTTGAAACGAATCGAATCTCTGGACTCGATTGGATTCAATCTTAATCATATTCGATTACTTTTACATTCGATTCAATTGGTTTATATTAAACTCGAATGGTTCACACTCAAGCATTTTCATCAATTTATATATTCAACTCGAATTGTTTGAATCAAACTCGATTCGAATGGTTTGTCTTTGGCAGTTTTTAGACACATCTTTAAAATTGTTTTATTTTATTTTAAAATTTTACTTTACCTTATTTTTAACTTTTATTTTTTATTTTAATGTATTATCTTATTGTTTAAGTTTATCTTCATTTATTTAATTATTTTGTTTTCTTTGAACAGTTAGTATGTCTATGTATATAATTTTATATGTCATAACTCAATGGTCAATCCTAATATTAATCTTATGTCTTAATGTATCAACACAACATGTTTTTCCCTCTTGGTCTTCCAAAGAAAAGGAAGCACAAGCGGTTTACATCTATGATCACAGGACTACGTGAATGTCAGTTGATGTATGATATCTCCGCCAACCCGAAGATACATAGTAGTTGGGTTGAAGAGTTCTGGGTGAATGCCAAAACAGTGATGAAGGGAAACTCAATTACAACTGAAGTGGCAAAGCAAAAGTTGACAATAACTGAAGATGTCATTAGAAGAGCTTTGGTGATTAAAGATGCTCCAAATGATTTCTTTGAGAAGTTGGAGAAGAAAGACGTGAAGCAGTCCGTTAAGGATATCGGATATGATGTTGAATGGGGAACTTGTGAAAAGAGGCATCTACCTTCCTTACTGGAAGTTCTTATTTCATATTGTTGCACATTGATTGTCTGAGCAGAAGGGCGGGTTTGATAAGCTGAAGATTCAATGGGTCGGGGTAATGGCCTGTTTAACAAATGAAGTGAAGTATAACTTCTCCAAACTTTTCTTCCAGTGCATGCAATCAAATGTGCTCTTTAAGAAAACTTGGAGGATGTATCCTTGCTTCATTCAACTGATTTTGGATGACTTGTTGAAGAACATTCCAATACCAGTTTATCTATAATAGGTTGACGCTGAAGGAAAAGTTGTTGAACCATATGAGCCGCATCATGTAAAGATGGTAAGACAACTGTTTTCAAAGCCATGTTGGAACCAGTTGGGAGAAGAAAATACAAGTACCGAGGACAAGAGCCTGGTACAAAGTTTGGTGTATTTGTTAAGACTGAGCCAGCTAGTGAGGAGACCGAGGAAGAAGAAGGAGGTGATGATATTGGGGATGATGGTCATGACGACGGTCAAATCGGTGATGATGTGGCTGATAGTGAGGCCAGTGATCCAGAAACTGATGTTGAGGGTGAACACCAAACCAAGAAATATCATGATAAGGAGAAGAGGAAGGTTGTCAGCAAGCCTTCTGCTAGTTATCAAAGGAACCTGTTGAAGAAGAGGAGCCCGAGTGTCCTCTGAAACGTTTGAAAATGATGAAAGACTCCAAGAAGTCTACACCTTCCAAGATGCCTACGTAGGTTAAGGTAATCTTTCATTCGATTTCCACATTATTGACACAACCACGACTAACCACACATCACCAACCACACAGATAACCCTCACCTAGCTTAACCAGCCACCCTAGCCCGCACAATAGAAAAAATTTAGGAAAAACAAGTTAAAGTGTACAAACCCAAGACCAAAACAAAAACCAAAACCAAATCCACCTCACCTAGGACACTCATAGATGAGCCAGTCACACCTCCCGAGACCTGACCTTATAGTTTAGATGAACTATTGCCATCCATCTTAGAAAACCTACCCATATCCACCACCCAAACCGTAACCGAGCCTACGCATCAAACATTTTCAACACCTAGGATTTTCTCACCTTTTAGCTCACTCACATACTAGTTCACCTCCCCCATCAAAGGTACATCTTTTTGGACCTCCACCTTTACGTCATCAATCCTCATCCAAACCACCGCATAAACTATACCAACCTCAACCCAACCCATTAGCCTACCCTTAACCATAACCACATCCCTACCTACTCAAACCATCACCATGCCCACTCAAACAACCATTCAAACTACCTTTTCAATCACACCCCCATCCACTTCTAAAAGCCCTATCATATCAGGCATTCCCTTGTCAAGTGAAAAGTCAATGAAATCTCCAGTATTTCGGGAACCTATCCTCGATAGGATTAGAGCACTGGGGGAATCAAACGAAAAGAACATAAAATGGGAACACCTCTTTAACAAGTTTGTCAAAGAGCAATAGGAGGTAAATAAGAGAGTTGTGAAAGAAAGAGATGAGTTGGCGGCTCGGATTGCTCAACTGGAGCAAGACAGGGAATAAAGTCGAACCCTGATTGAGAGCCAAAGACTCTGGATTGAAAACTTGCAAAAGCAGATGGACAATAACAGCAACTGGAAACTCAAGAGTCCTTGCAGAATCCTGAACGTCATGATGACATGATTAGACTTCAATCAAGGGTGTCACACCTTGAATTTGATCTTCCTTCTCCAACTTTGCTCATAATCTTAGGAGGGAGCTAGAGTCTAATATGGACTGTGCGTTGATTGAATGTGAGGTTCTTGGTTCGCGAGTTGGTTAATTGGAGGGTGAGTCTAGTTCTTCAAGGAACGTGGGCACCCTTATTCGTGAGAAGGTGAAGCTCAGGCCTATGATTGAGCGACTGGAGAAAAATATAGAAGAACAACAAAGCATCAACAACGATCAAGACCCTGTCAACGATGGTCTTGTTTATCGTTATCTCGTTGCCACTGAAGTCATGAGAATGACTTATGATGATGTTGAGGAGTTTATAAGTCGTCTCATAGAGATGTTCAGGGGATGTGTACAAGGAGAAAAAGGCACTAAGCAAAGCAAAAACGAAACGATATGTTGTTGCTAACCTTGTTGCTGATGCTAGAAGGGTTGGAGATCAAAGTAGTCTTGATGGGATTATCTTTGGATCTTCAAGGAAGGGTGCAAGTGGAAGTCGTGTTGGTACTGATAGTGACGAACCAATCACGGTTGTTAGAACCTTGGTGGACACAGCTATTGTTGGTATTACTGCTGCTAGTACTAGTCAGGTCAGTGCCATGACATATGCACTATAGCCATTTCGGTTGCACAAGTGATTGCTCCAGCCATTGTTGAGCAAGTGGTTCAAGGTGATGACGATGATGGTGATTAGTCTGATGATGATGATTCCGATGGTGATGATGAAGAAGAAGATGATGAAGGTGATGATGAGTATGATGATCCTCATGACAGTTACGATGAATCACATAATGATAGCGGTCATGGTGACGATGATAAAAGTGGTGGTGATGATGCCACTGGTGGAAACAAGGCGAGTGAACCATAAGACTCGCCAAGTGAAGCTAGGAAAGTCAGAGAGGTGGACGTTGCTTTGGAGGTTGAGATCTCCTCAGTCTTTAATATGTATTCTTTTGCAGGTACCGACTCTATTGTTCAAGAAGCCGTGGAACAAGAAGAAAATAAAGATGAAGATGATGGGATCAACTACTCTCTGACCAGGACACACTGGTTCATGATGAGACCAAACTCTCCCTGCTCAAACTCACACTAATACTTCCGTTGTTGAATCGTCTCAAGCTCCAAGGCGCCAAAAGAAAAAGTCAAATACAGTCAGCAATCGTGCAAGTGTGCAAGACCAGATCTATCCCTGTCTTGACAAGAAACATGGGCCATTAGACGAGCCAACGGAGATCTCACCTATATGCATTTGACTGACATGCATACTCTGTCCGAACTTGACAAGAATTATTTTAGAAGGATCGTGGGACATTATATGACAGAGAAGGAGCTCAAGTGATGGTTCAATAGGTTCTTGAGCAAGCAGTGGAAGAAGGATTACCCTGATTTCAAGCAACAAGGGTAAGGCCTCCAGTCACCCAACAGAGATTGATCCTGCCACCGGAAAGAAAAAAAAAGATGTGGCGATATAAGACTCACAAAGAAGGGCGAGAAATCTGTCATGGTGAACCATTATTGCCCAACTTATTCGAATGCTTTATCTATTGGGAATTTGACAACATCATACTATCACAGGAGACGTGATAATTCACTGTGAAGACATGCACCACCTCCGCTTCTTTGAAAAACATGAGCTTGCAGCGCTCAGCAAAGAAGACCTCCTGAAGCTGTACAACTCACCACTGGGAATAGTCGAAGACGTCTATCGAGATGTAACTTATGAAATAGTTGAGAAGTTTAACAAGTTCGTGCATTATCTTGTTCACAATCAACTATTCAACTGTCGGGACGAATTTGACTATGAGACCGACTAAAGACAAGGAGCTAACAAATTAAATACTAAAGACTATAGGGAAATTGTAGGGTCCCGTTTTATATTAATAGTCTTTTGTATTTACTTGTTCTATTAACGATGTACAATAGTTAGCTTATCGGTTTCTTATTGTATGTTTGGGCCCGATGCCATGTAATGATGAACCCATTGGGTCGAAATAATGAAGAATGGTGCATGAGAACATACACTATAAATAGTGTCTCCTTCTCATGCAAACATAACCTTTTGCAAATTATCTTATCCACTCACCTTATCTCCTGTTCCTTTCTACTTTCTACATCGAGTAATAACCAAACCAAACAAGATCCAAGATCTCGGCTCTTCACTAGTGATTTCCGCTAGCTAGTAGTGAGATTGATCCAAGAACACTAGTTTTTTGTTGTTTGATTCATCCATAGGACCTACAAAGAAACGTAGCACATGTTTGATAAATAAACATAGCGACTACAAGTCTGAATGTTTATACAAACAAAAGTCTAAATGTTTATATATATAAACGAATGATTTATCAAGGTTAAAGCTATGTATAACCAGACTATAGGTTTGAAGCTAGATCGTTGATCTAGATATTTATACATACTTATTCTCGTATTATAGGTTCGAGGTAACGCTCAAGCATAAATTAGTGAACTGCACTCATCGTGACATTGTGAATACGCTCAATCTTTTTATAGGCGTGAATACGCTTATACTTTACTATTATTTATATACGAGCCATTGTACAAAAATTTGCATGGGATTACAGATCCTTAAAACATTAGTATCTGCTCGCATTAGGCTGGTTATACTTATGTTTGATCCTTACACATGTGGGCAGAGGGTAGGCATACCCTACCACGCATGGTACAAGTTTCCGTCTCATTGAGCCAGTCTATGGGGTTGTGATGGCTTGACTAATGTGATATAATTGGTACGCCAGTCTAGATAGTCGCTGATTGTTTCAAGTATAAACTAAAGATCCTACTCGTTGTTTTCTTGAATGGAACTGAACTCCCCCATTTATTTTTATTGATTTATTTCATTTATATGATTGAAACAAATTGATGTTTTAATTTAAATGGTACAAATTTGGTGTTTTTGTTGGCAGAGGTTAAGAAAGGGAGATGGAAATGTGGTTGTATCGGTGGTCATTTGTGTCGATGGTAGATGGTGTTTTGTTGATACATGTTGGTTTTCTTAAAGGTAGAGAGTGAAAGAGTGTTATGTTTTGAAGTTAGATGGGAGGATGAAGCTTTTAGAGAGAGAGAGAGAGAGAGAGAGAGAGAGAGTATTTTTTAAATATATTTATTGTTTTTTTTTATTAAATGATTGTGTGAAATTACAAAACTGCCCTCATATAACGTGCACATGATCAGATTTAACGGAAAATTTTAACTGGGTTAGGCCATTTTTTTTAAAGGCCATCCATTGAAAAAACTTTTAAACATAAAAGACTAGTTTTGCTATTTTGTCTAAACAAAAATTAAATTTTGGATAAAATAAGCATAATTCCGGTAAAAAAAAGGTAGCCTAGCTGACTTTTAACCGCGTAGCCTGACTTTTGACCGAGTTTTAAACAACTTTTTGGGAATCCTAGCCCGACTAGCTAGACTTTTGACCGCCTAGCCCGAGCTTTGACCGCTTCCGCTTAATCCCGGCCGACTTAAAGTAAGTTTCCATGGTAGGGGTACAAGTTGGAATCCGACTTTTGGCAACCACGGATTCAAGCTGCAATGAAACACAAGAAAAGTAAAATAATGAAGAACCCGTCACAGAGCGGAGTAATGAAGAGATGCTAACTTTAACTATCTGACGCAAAAAGTAATCACCCTATAACTTAATAATAATTCGGCAAGTTGTTCAATAAAGTTTGTTTGACATATATAAAACCAACAACAAACAAACAAGTAATAATAATTATCGAAAAGAGATTGCCTGAAAGATACTGTCGTAGTTAAAGCAAGAAGTTAATCTCTGCTTAGCGTGTAGGGACGATCCTCAGCAAAGAGTTGGCGAAACCAAATCTCTTCGTGCAGCGAGCTTAAGAAAACATCTTTCTTGTATCGAACAGGAACCTCATCAACACAAGGAAACATAATGTTGTTCGCCTCCTTATACCACTTAAGGATCTCATATGCGTTTCCTTTACTGATACTGCGGTGAAGGTTCAGCATTAATATTTTGGGTGAGGATCGTAAAAATGAGTCACATAAAACCTAATTGCAGGGATATAAACGATATATTATGTTTAACATGCTCAAAGACGAGATTACCCCTGGCCATAAACGGTCAACGTGAGTTATTCAAACATTAATATTATCATTCTGTTTGGTTCACACTATTGTTGGTAGGGATGTGCACGGTTAGGTTATTAGTTGAAACTGAAACTGAAGTCATAGGTTAATTAATTAATCGGTTTTCAGTGAATCGGTTAGTTTTTCGGTTTTGGGTTCGGTTAGGCTAAAATGTTTGCATATAAATACAAGAAATGGAGGTATAATACATGAAATAGGGGAATAAAAGCTAGAAATATGTGATAGTATGAGTGGTTCGGTTCAGTTAATTTCGATTAACCGAGGGTACAAAGAAATCCGATAACCAATTTTCGGCTAATTTGGTTTTCAGTTAATTTCGGTTTGTTTTTTTTTCAGATATTTGTTTAGTTTTGATTAACAATTTGGTTATTGCCCACTCTTATGGTAATCAGATGAACGTATCGACAAGAACGAAAAAAACAAACAATATTGCTAACACCCAAACTTTATTGATGATAAAGAAATCTGACTCAAAAACTTGATACAATATCCCATACCCTAAACACGGTATATATAGACTAACCTAAACGCGTTAGAATATATTTAGGACATAATAAAATCAACACGATAATTATTTCCATCTAAACCTAAAATAGATTATTCCATAAAATAACTATCCATAGATAACCCGATTACTTGCACGCCAAGTTAACCGGTTTCTTGTATCCCAAGTTGCTCCACGCATAGCCATAAGTCGACTCGGTAATTCCCAACAATCACCCCCTGAATTTCTGAGTCGTACGGGGTAGATCTTCCAACTTTTGAAACACTTGCATCTCCTTGAATTTAATCCGTGCGAGAGCAACTAAAAACCGTATCTTCTCGATTCGTGCTTCCGGGGCGAACACTTTGTCATAGTCAATCCCGGGTTGTTGCACGCATCCTTTCCCCACAAGCGCCGCCTTGTGTTTGTTTATCGGATTCCGTTTTACTTTAAATACACGTTTCAAACCGATTGGTTTAACTCCTTTTGGTAACCCCGTTAAACTTCGTGTTTTCTTTTTTTGATTGAATTGATCTCGGCCCGCATCGCTTTCATACACTCGGGTTTCGATTTCGCTTCATCAAAACTACTCAATTCATCATTTAATAACACTAGTAGTTCTTCGAGTTCTTCATCGAAATTTACCTTACTGCAGTTTGCGACGGGGTTTGGGCTGTTAGCAACACTTTCATTGCTGTTACTGCATTTAACGACAGTTTTGTCGCTGTCGCTGCTGTTTGCGACAGCAGTGCTGCTGTTTGTAATAAGGCTATCGTTGTTGCTATTTTTAGCGTCGGTTTCATCGTCGCTATTGCTGCTGTATGTTTGGGTTGGGTTCGGTTTCACAAGTCCAGACCCGGAATCTATTGACCCGTAAACACCGGAGAACATACCTGGTACTTTTGCTTGTAAACAAGTTGGGTTCCCAATATTTAGTCGGATTTTATTAAGCATCTTGGTATTCCTCGTAACCTCCATTAATAACCTCCCACTACTATCGTGCATCGTTAAGTAGTTACTCCTCATCCGAATATCACAACCCGAATCGGTTGCTTGACCCAAACTAATTACATTACATTGCAAACCCGAAATATATTAAATATTGGTCATCAATTTATATTCTCCACTTTTACTGATGTGTGTAATATGATGCTCTCACAACTAAGCTTTAAATTTATTAAACAAGACTCCTAAAGAAACCACACAAAACCGGCAAGTGTACCGATCACTAATAGTATAGCACTATGGAAGTCCGAGTATCGAACACAAGGACACTAGAAAACGTTAATGATACTTAACCCTAACCAAGACTCACCTAAGAATATTTAAATGATTTTAATAATTAACTACTTAACCTAACTTACTTTAACTAAATTAATTAGCTAGACTTAACTTAACTTAACTAAACACATAACAAAACTTGGAAACTTAACTGCAATCGGAGAAAACGTCTACCTAGGTAAGAATCATATTGAAGGTATAATAAGCTAATGGATTGAGGATTCTCACGACACCGGTTCCTAAGGATGATACAACTAAAGTTCACTCATGAAAGCTAGATCACCTCTCAGTCTCACTAACAAACTCTAACTTACACTTTGTTGATTTTAAGAACAAACCGGGAAACGAATGTTAAAGTGCTCTAATGTCGACTCTCCTCTCGGTCTCACCGACACACTACCCTAATGGAGACGAATACTACGCAACCAAGGATAGAGGAACAATTCAGTTTAACTTAAACTAGGTCAACTAATCGCTCAAAAACCCAAACCCGACAAGAACCGAACCCGCTCTCGCGCGGTCCTAGTCATAACAAGTAAAAGCTATGAGACGAGTTTACTTCTTATCACCTCTCGGTCTCTAAGAAGGTGTTCACCCGCTGATTATATTCAATTAATACACTCACTTAAATCCTACGGTTGATCACCCCGCAAACAAACCCTAAACACAAAGTAAGGAGTTCTAACAAGCAACAATCAATAAAAACTTATTCAATTAATCAAAGCAAGAGGTATATGAGTATAACTAATAAATTCACAGCCACTAAAAACAACCTAATTCAATGTTAAACCAAAATTTTCATTAACAATTCAAGTCATGATAATCAACAATCCATATTACTTATTAAAACCTAACAATAAACATCTAACCTAGGTAGAACTAACAAGTTTAGCCAATCATAATCAATGAACAGTAGATAAAATAGATATAAATGATAAACATGCTCATATAAATCAGATTACAAAAGGTTTGAATGCTTAAAAACCAAAAACGAACTCACAAACGTTAAAATAGTCAAAACCGACAACCGAAGGATAAAAGATGTAACCGTAAGCTTGTCTTCCTTGGTTTCTCCTCTAGAGCAGGTGTGGGATGGCTGGAAACTTGAATAAAATCGTTCATAGGCTTTTAGGGTTTATATATATGTTTAATCACCTCCTTCCTAATATAAAATAGGTTAAAACAAGCCCACTAGGCCCACTAGAAGACAAAATAGACATGGTATCTGATTCTTGAACATTCTTGGTAGCCTTGGGACATGTTGGAATCTACCACATGCTTCTTGAATGGTATGACCAGGTCGCGTAGCTCGAACATGACATTTTCTGACGTTTTTCGACTTTCAGCTCGTTTATCTTCGTTTTTGCGTACCGGTTTCATCCGAGCTCCGTTTTAGCTGATTCTTTTTCCATTTGACTCGTTTTCTCGATCTCTTCAACATGGGACCTATCACATACACAAACATGTAATTTCATGCAAGAAAATTTTATATTCGTTAACTTTTTACGAACAAAACAACCCAAAAACAGAATAAAAACGCTATGTGTTTTGCAACACATCAAATATCCCCACACTTGAACCTTTTTCGTCCCTGAAAAAGAAATCTACACAGGATCATAACCAAGTGAAAAACAAAAAACTCCCAGATTATTAATCATCATCAAAACATAAGAAATAGCTCGACATATTGACCGCGATTGCCGATATTGTTGTCCACTTAAACCCAGCCACCAGCCAATCAAGCCCCCCTTTTGCATTAAACGTTTTAAGTCCAAAAATTAAGGCTACACCTACCGCATCTCAGAAAAAGAGAGCTAGAAAAACTAGATTCGAAGCAAACTGGTTCGACAAATCACCATAAGCCAATGACTCATTGATAGTACTAATTAGATGCACTCGGTGAAATTTTGATGGATGAATGGTCATGTGGAGTCGTACGAGCTATTCCTAAATATTATTGGACTTTGTCCTATATATTCCTAATTTTTATTTATTGACTAAAAACCTTCGAGCCCCAATAGTGTATCCTCAGAGTCACTATCCCCAAGGTAACACGTAAACTCTAAGTCTCGTCTAGTATGTGCAACTTTGGCCTCTTTTACTAACTTTAAAGAATGCTCATTTGGCATTTTACAATACATAACTTTCTTCACAAGCATTTTGCTTTTCTTTAACAACTTTTGAGAATACACAAACATAACTTTCAATACATACTTTTCTTTTTTCTTTCTTTTCTTTTTCTTTTTTTTGAATCTTTTATACCACCCTAAAATATATAATTATTTCTAAGCTCGTAGAAAGATGGACATGTGGTGGGTGCTGGTTTTGAGTGCATCTAAGAATAACCATCTCAAAGTTTTCAGATTATGGTAATCCTCCCTAAGCATCGAAATTCGGTTTCACCGTTTTTCAGATTATTATATATATAAAAACTGCTAAAGAGGACTATCAAAACTAGTTGGGCCTACCGACACATCCCAAATCAGATATGCAAACCATCCCTTCTTTTATTATTATATTATATATTTTTCAAAAGTTCCAAGAGTTCTTTAGCACATTGGTAGTAATATCATTTCTTGCTTAACGTAGAACAAAAACAATTTTCAATGGACATTTTTCTTTGAAACTCTTTTTTTTAAATATTAACTCTCAAGATTTTCAATATTCTTTTATTTTTCTTAAAAATGAAAACGTCAGTAACCCATCCCCACACTTAAATTTCACATTGTCCTCAATGTGAGACAAGGAAAAGACAAAACTAAACAAAAAGAAAAATAAAGTGGAACAGACTCCCCTAGTATATGTGATCATGCAAGTGTCCGGTGAATCATGTTCCTCGCTCTCCTATTCGAACGCAAGCTTAAAACTCTAGTGCTCTCTATCAAGCTATCACTAACGAACGAAAGCGGCAATCCTTATGCAAATTGCATCCCCACATTTGTTTAAAACTCTAGCTCATCAACCGTCATCAGCCAACCAAGGAATAACCTGCAAGTAAGATAAGAGAAACCCGGCAAAACTCGGAAATAAAAATAAAATGAAAATAAAATAACAAGAAAAGATATTACCGGGTTGCTTCCCGGGAAGCGCTAAGTTTATTGAATAGTCTTCAGCCGGACTCACTCCATAAACCTCAATCAGGAGGCTTCTCCTTTATCCTCTTCCCATCAATACTCCTCAACACTCTCCTTTTACAATTGGTCGGGAAGAAACCAATTGCACAACTCTCATGGGCCCGATCATATGATTTAAACTCGACCCACCAACTCTTGAATTCCCCCAAAAATGGTTGAATGAACTGAAATGGGGAAGTCAATCTCTTCATCACACTACGATTTCTTCGCCCAGAAATCCTCCTAATTTTTTTAGCCAAATTTTTAAACCTTAACACGTCCCGAATGGAGATTGAGTATGGTTCGTGTTTTGGTTTTTCACAATCGAGGTGAAGTGTAGGAAGGACCAAATCACTAACTACTTCATGGCTCTCCTTAAAAAGCTCCTTCTCGATCCCCACACTTGGCTCATTATATATTAAATCTTCAAGCAGCTTTTGATCACCAAGTGGGTCAAACTCACCTTCATCCGTAGTGGCACAGTCCATCAACTCTTCACCAAACTCATCCTTAAATTCTTCCTCCCAAGAGGGAACATACTCCTCTACTCTCTGCTCCTCCATTCCGGTATATTCAATCTCACTCAGGGTTTCAAACAAAGGTGGATTCAAAGGTGGAATATACTCCAAATCATTTCTAATGGCCAACAATACATCGTCCATTATTGATTCCAATTCTGGGGTTGGCTCTAATATATTTCCCGATAAGTCTTTATACCCTAAGAAGTTCCCCATTTGATCATATGCAAATTGGTATGGAGGAGGCTTTGCCACAAGTGATTCCCATGGAGCTTTCCGTGCCTCGACTTCTATCCTCCTTCGCTCATAAGCATCATGTACCCAGTGATCTCCGCCACACACTTTGCACCATGGCGTTCCAACGTGTCGTCCGAACATATTTCCTTTAAAGAACACTCAAAAGAAAAGGATCACGGGCACCAGATAAAAACAAAATAAATTACTTAAAATAAAATTAAACTAAAACTAAAATAATTAAAATAACTAATAAAATCTAATATACGAAAATACAATAGGTAAATCCTAACTCGGGTCGTTCTCAATACGCCTCTAACCGTGTCCCCGGCAACGGCGCCAAAAACTTGATGTGTGTAATATGATGCTCTCACAACTAAGCTTTAAATTTAATAAACAAGACTCCTAAAGAAACCACACAAAACCGGCAAGTGTACCGATCACTAATAGTATAGCACTATGGAAGTCCGAGTATCGAACACAAGGACACTTGAAAACGTTAATGATACTTAACCCTAACCAAGACTCACCTAAGAATATTTAAATGATTTTTAATAATTAACTACTTAACCTAACTTACTTTAACTAAATTAATTAGCTAGACTTAACTTAACTTAACTAAACACTTAACAAAACTTGGAAACTTAACTGCAATAGGAGAAAACGTCTACCTAGGTAAGAATCATATTGAAGGTATAATAAGCTAATGAATTGAGGATTCTCACGACACCGGTTCCTAAGGATGACACAACTAAAGTTCACTCATGAAAGCTACATCACCTCTCAGTCTCACTAACAAACTCTAACTTACACTTTGTTGATTTTAAGAACAAACCGGGAAACGAATTGTTAAAGTGCTCTAATGTCGACTCTCCTCTCGGTCTCACCGACAAACTACCCTAATGGAGACGAATACTACGCAACCAAGGATAGAGGAACAATTCAGTTTAACATAAACTAGGTCAACTAATCGCTCACAAACCCAAACCCGACAAGAACCGAACCCGCTCTCGCGCGGTCCTAGTCATAACAAGTAAAAGCTATGAGACGAGTTTACTTCTTATCACCTCTCGGTCTCTAAGAAGGTGTTCACCCGCTGATTATATTCAATTAATACACTCACTTAAATCCTACGGTTGATCACCCCGCAAACAAACCCTAAACACAAAGTAAGGAGTTCTAACAAGCAACAATCAATAAAAACTTATTCAATTAATCAAAGCAAGAGGTATATGAGTATAACTAATAAATTCACAGCCACTAAAAACAACCTAATTCAATGTTAAACCAAACTTTTCATTAACAATTCAAGTCATGATAATCAACAATCCATATTACTTATTAAAACCTAACAATAAACATCTAACCTAGGTAGAACTAACAAGTTTAGCCAATCATAATCAATGAACAGTAGATAAAATAGATATAAATGATAAACATGCTCATATAAATCTGATTACAAAAGGTTTGAATGCTTAAAAACCAAAAACGAACTCACAAACGTTAAAATAATCAAAACCGACAACCGAAGGATAAAAGATGTAACCGTAAGCTTGTCTTCCTTGGTTTCTCCTCTAGAGCAGGTGTGGGATGGCTGGAAACTTGAATAAAATCGTTCATAGGCTTTTAGGGTTTATATATATGTTTAATCACCTCCTTCCTAATATAAAATAGGTTAAAACAAGCCCACTAGGCCCACTAGAAGACAAAATAGACGTGGTAGCTGATTCTTGAACATTCTTGGTAGCCTTGGGACATGTTGGAATCTACCACATGCTTCTTGAATGGTATGACCAGGTCGCGTAGCTCGAACATGACATTTTCTGACGTTTTTCGACTTTCAGCTCGTTTATCTTCGTTTTTGCGAACCGGCTTCATCCGAGCTCCGTTTTAGCTGATTCTTTTTCCATTTGACTCGTTTTCTCGCTCTCTTCAACATGGGACCTATCACATACACAAACATGTAATTTCATGCAAGAAAAATTTATATTCGTTTACTTTTTACGCACTAAACAACCCAAAAACAGAATAAAAACGCTATGTGTTTTGCAACGCATCATTTACCTTTAAAAACAATCAAACCCTTCCCTTTGATCGGCACACACGAACCATCTCCGAACCTTACTCGTCCGACTATTTGTTCGTTTAATTTCGCAAAATATTCACGGTTTCCCGTCATATGGTTACTTGCACCATTATCTAAGTGCCACATGTCGGTCTCGCCCGAATCGGTATCGTACTTCGTCGGAATTACTTTATCTTCGTTAAGGTATACTGTTTCCCGAACACCTTCCATCATGAAAAACGAAGCATCTAAACCATTTGTTTCATTTTCTTCTGTTCGGTTTAGATTTACTTCATCTTTCCGAAATCGGTCGGGGCACCTCGAAACAAAGTGCCAAAATTCATCGCACCTATAGCATTTAATATGTGACAAATCTCGTTTCATACCTTTTTCTTTCTTATCATCTCGACCGCGTCCCCGTCCTCTTGAAGCATAGGATCCTCGACCTCGACTCCTGCTAACAGGTTCAGATTTAGTGAACATTAACCGACTTTGACTGCTCTCGGTTTGAAGATTTTCTTCTTTTATCCTCTCTTCATATGCTTTTAATCGACCCACCACATCATCGAACCCGACAGTTTTTAAAATTAAAACTTGCTCGAGTGATGCTACTATATGAATAAAACGTCTCGAAAGACTCGTAAGGAACTTTTTTACCATTTTTTCTTCCGAGAATATCTCTCCGAGCGTGGCGGCTTTTGACGAGTAACTCGATAACGTGGCTGCATACTCATCAATCGTCCCTGTTTCTTTCATCTTCAACCCATCGAACTCTGAAGTTAGGGTTTGGAGCTTCGCCTCCTTCACCCGTTCATCACCTAGATGTCGGGTCTTTAACACTTCCCACATCTCTTTCGCTGTGCGCAGATTACCCACATGTAAAATCTGTGCTTCAGGGATCGACTGAAAAATCAAAGCGATTGCAATATGGTTTAGTTTTGCATCGCCGTTATCCGGATCGATCGTCTCCCACACGCCATGCACATTCATCAGCACGCGCATGTGCATAGCCCAAACCGTGTAATTCGTTATTGATAGTTTCGGACATTGAAACGAGTTCGGGTTCTTGTTCGTTTCTATGGCCGATTGATCACCCATCGTTGTTCGTTAAACTCTAACCACAAAAGCAAGCCGATCAAGCTTTGTTGAACCAAAAGAATTAAACCCTTGTCAGTTCTTTTCTTTCTTCGTCTACAACTAACAAAAAAAGAACACCTTTTTTTTTAATCGGAATACAAAAGATAAATAGCACCTTCCAGCCAATACTTAACTTGTGCAAAACAATTATTTTTGAAGCTTTGACTTTTGTAATACCTTTTCGTAATTCTCATAAGACCAAGAAATCCACAGAATACGAAAACTACTCCCAACAAAAATAACCGATCGATGAACCTCCTCGTTCTTCCGATCCCCGCCGTTGAACTGGATAAGAATACGACTTGACCAAGCCTCCTTGTCGATCACGACTTTGATCGATGTCTTGAGTCTTCGGTCTCCTCCTTATCGATCACCACCAAGAGCGTAACCGCTCAGATACCAATTATGGTAATCAGATGAACGTATTGACAAGAACGAAGAAAACAAACAATATGGCTAACACCCAAACTTTATTGATGATCAAGAAATCTGACTCAAAAACTTGATACAATATCCCATACCCTAAACACGGTACATATAGACTAACCTAAACACGTTAGAATATATTTAGGACAGAATAAAATCAACACGATAATTATTTCTATCTAAACCTAAAATAGATTATTCCATAAAATAACTATCCATAGATAACCCGATTACTTGCACGCCAAGTTAACCGGTTTCTTGTATCCTAAGTCGCTCCACGCATAGCCATAAGTCGACTCCGTAATTCCCAACAACTCTTAATATTGTATTTTCTGCTAATTATGTTAGACCATGCATTTTTTTATTTTGTTTTTTGTTACTGTAGAGGTGTTAATCATGTATATTTTCTGATGGATGAGTTGTTGAAACATTATGTGAAGTAAATTTCAAGTTACTTTATTAATATTGTTCTGGTTAACACTGTAGGTACACTAGGGTTGTAAATCAGAAAGAGTTTGTATTCTTTCGTGAAAAATTGCAAACTCGGTTATCGAGCAATTCTAAGGAGAGAAAGCTGCCTATGTCACTTTTGAATGATCATCAGAAAGTAAGATAGATTTGAGATTATATTTGCTGTTTAGGATGTGATCGATACTTTTAGCATAATTATGATGTTTTTATGTAATTTGAAGCAAGCAGGAGTTCATCTTCTTGATGCTGAGCCATTTGCTTATGCACTTGGGCCAAAAGGGAAGAGGAAGTCAGGAAACGTCCAAAACTAGTGGTGTCTGATTACGAATCATTAGTCAAGAGGGCTGATGGTTCTCAAGAAAAATGTGGTGGTGTTGATTCAACGGATGCAAATGTGGATGGATTTAGGGATCTTGTTCGCCACACAATGTTTGAAAAGGGTCAAAGTAAACGTATATGGGGTGAGCTTTACAAAGTCATCGACTCTTCAGATGTTGTTATCCAGATTAGTGGTGTGCTAACTCATTTTATGTTACATTGAGTCAAATGTTTATGAAATTATCTTATCTTTGATTCTTTTCTTTTTATGCACAATGTTTTTGAGGGAATGAATTGATTTAAGTGGTACACATGTTTCTATTACAGGTGTTGGATGCTAGGGACCCTCAAGGTACTAGATGTTATCATCTCGAGAAGCATTTAAAAAAGCATTGCAAACACAAACACATGCTATTACTGTTAAACAAGGTAACTGTGATCTATTTCTGTAACTGAGGTCTGTTAAACAACGTACCCATGATCATTAAGTCTTTTACTCGCATTTGTGCAGTGTGATTTGACCCCCACCATGGGTCACAAAAGGATGGCTTAGGGTATTGTCTAAAGAATACCCTACTCTCGTGTTTCATGCCAGCATTGCTAAGTCTTATGGAAAGGTATGCTAATTGTTATTAGTTACTCATAGTTATTAGTTACTCGTATATGTATATGCATAATTTCTGAAATTTTAGTTTCTGTTGATGATCTGTTGTTAAATTGCAAATGAAGTGTGGTCATAGGTTACGTTATCTTACATAGTTTTTTTTTGTGTAATTAAGAGGCAGTGCTATAGGTACATCACTGAAAGGGGTATTCGTTTAATGTACACGTTTTTCCTGCCACATAAGTCGTTTCACTTGTATACATACATGCGTTTAAAGTTGAGTATTTCTATGCAAATGGGCATGATGATTCACCTGTAAACGAGTGTTCGTCCTTGCATGTCCTCGTAGCCTCACCCATAAATAACATACAGAATAATATATCAAGATACCTCAAGATTCCATGTGGAGGGATTGCTATTCCTTTATAGAAAAACAATTGCTCATTTGGTCTTCATCAAATCATGGTTATTATGAGTTTTTGTCTGCAGAATCGGTTCAGGAGTCAGTTCATCATCACATGTGCTTGTTATGTTGATAGATCGATGAATGTTCTTGAATCTTAAAGAGCACATAACTGGTTAGACTAAATGTCTTCATACGATGCCAAAAACGAATCAAATTTCCTCTATTCGATCTGACTTTGCACATGCTTTCCATTAATAAACATAACCCAGTCTAACCATCTTTTACCTGTTGTCAAAAAAAGGTGCATGTTTTAACTACAACGCTTCAAATGGGTTTAAAAGGGTTGCTAAAGTTTTAAAGATGAAATAATTTTTGTAGTAGAGTTTTGTTGTTCATGTTTTAGGAAGATTACCCGCGTGATAATATGAAGTCAACTGTTGGGGGTGTGCTACCTCACCAACAGCAAAATTTTTTAAGGCACATTCATGTTAATCAATATGTTTTAGGAGTTTCCCTGTTTGTATGTTCTGTATGTTCTCAATATGTACTGTAAACGTAAATCTTGTTATAGGGGTTGATTCCACAAATAGCACGTTGTATTTGAACCAAACCCATCTTATTTAAACTAGAAACATCCCATTCACCGCTCTTCAATGATAAAAAAAATCAAATGGAAAGAGGTCTCACAAATAGACAAACTTATCATAGTAGGAGTCTTTAGTTGATACAACATAACATTAAACAATAAATAAAAGTCCATCCAATCCGGTGCATAAGCTTAAAACTTGACCCAAAACATTCTGATTTCAAAAACAAACGCAAAGAAACTTATATTAGTCTTACCTTAAGGCTAAGGGTAATGGGGTTTGGTTGAGCCCCAAGTGATCCAATTAAAACCCGACACGTAGGCGTTGACGTGGCACAGGATTAAGCCCCTCAACCAAGCCCCACAGGGTGTAGTGGTCCAGGTGATCCGGGGCTTGATTGGATTTTTTTAACACAAAAATACAAAATAAAAATAAAAACCTATCTCTTCCTCCTCCCTCTCCAAACCAACACCACCGTCCACCCCTTCTTTCTCCCTCTCCAAGCCACCACCACCATCCACCCCTATCTCTTCCTCCTCCCTCTCATACTGAAATTCCGGCTAGAAACCACCACCTACCCCTATCTCTTCCTCCTCCCTCTCACAAGTTCCGGCCAGTCGATCGGAACCGACGGCCACCAAACACGGCACCGCACAGCCACCTGGATCTATCTCTCTCTCACTCCAAACAACAGCTTTCTATCTCTCTCTCTCTCTCCAACGGCTCTTTTTATCCAACCACCCCCGTGGTCCGGCTCGCCCCTCCCTTCGCGCCCCCGCTCGCATGAGGGGTGGTAATGGTGTGCGCGAGCCACGTTTGCAGCCACCTGGATCACCCCCCCCCCTCCTCCGCGCCCCATTACCCACAGTCTAACATATCGACAATCACTACTTCAAGCATAACTCCTGTCAAAAAGAAAGCCTAGCCGACTTTGACCACGTAGCACGATTTTTGACTGACTTTTGACCGACTTTTAACATTAACGGATGTTTTGAGAATCCTAGCCTGACTTTTGACCGCCTAGCCCGAGTTTTGAACGACTTTGACCGCCGCCAATTAATCAGGGTTGACTTGAAGGTAGAGGTCGGCCTTGGAAACCTATCCTGCATATGGGCAATCACTACTTCAAGCTGCAACGAAACAAAGAATAGGTAAATCAATGAAGAGCCCGTCACTCGGAGTAATGAAGAGATGATAACTTTAACTATTTGACGTCGCGAAAAGTTTAAAAGACAGATTGGCAAGTCTGTCCAACAACCATTACATGAGAGATGCCAAGACGTGTACCTCGTCAAACCGAGTTGTAACACGCCATTTTTGGTACCCTTTTTTGTCCAGTGTTTGCCTTTTCTTTCATTATATAATGTTTCTCCCAATATAATATTAATATTGGAAGAAAAAAAGCAATCAGAAGATTGTATTACTCGAGGTTTTAGAAATAAAACCCAAATCAACCAAACATAGCATAACAGATTCCCTCCTGACCAACATTAAAAACTCACAAAACCAACACTAATGCCAATTCATTACTACATTTGAGCTAAAAATTCGTACCGGGTTGTGTTTTACAAGTGACCAAGAGGCACAGGTTCCAAAAGATGCGGCATATGGAGTTGAACGCTCGGCACAGACACGTCCATCCTGAACAATATGTAAAAAAACAACTCAAAAAACCAAGAGTATTTCTATTTTATTTGAACAGTACCTTGTCCAACTTTTGATATGGGTCACCAAAATTTGGTGCAAAGGGTTTGCTAAACGTGGGCCACACAAATGACAAAAGTTCCGAAAAAAAGTAAGGCTTTTCGTTCTCCAAATCTTTTTACCATATTTTTCCAACAGTTGAGAGAAGACGTTTACGTCAACAAATTTGCGTCGAGGACAAAGTGAGAAGCAGATTGCTAGCAGAGCATACATCTGTTCAATCTTGTGTTCAATCTTGGTTAGTTCAAACTTGTTTAGTATTTGTGGTGATTCCTGTAGAGGCTGCTTGAGAATATAGGCAAGAATTTTGCTTAATCCGCGTATAGCGTCTACATACCTGCCAATGCGACTGACAAATTGATTATGCACTCTGTTTGAATATAATATAATAAAAAGTGAAGGTGATGGAAATACCTCCCCAACATAAGATTAGCAAAGCCATAATGATAGATGGTTGTGATCTGAGTGGGAATAAGAGCGGGGTGAAATCTTTGGCGAATTATGTCAATACAACGCACGAAGTCGAGCCCATCTTGATAACTTCCCATTAAACAATGAACTCTTAACAAACCAACCAAGCTGAAGTAGCCCAACGCATTCAGCACATTACTACTCCGGCCGGTCGGAGCATCTTCTGCATGCTCTTTTGTTGCTGTCAATAATTGAAGCAACCCATCTTTGTCCAGCTCTAGATTCTGAATAATCTTAGACTCTCTCACCAATTCGTGCAATACATAGAAAACAACATGCACATTAAAACCCTGCCAAAAAACCATTATCATCAATTCATCATCACAAACTATATATTATTTACTTGGAATGCAACGTACACTCCTGAAAGAAACATAGTATGTATATATTATTAATTAATTCCTGACTGACCGAGGTATGCAGTGATAGCAGATAAACCTCCTCATCGGTTTTGACAGCCGAGGCCCGATACTGACAGAAGGACTCAAACTGGTTCACATATTCATCCACCATGTCTCACAACCACTGGTAAGGCAGCTTTTTAGTCATTGTGACGCCATATAAAATCCACTGAAAACAAAATCCCTCCATATTAACAGCCAGCCAAGAAAAAAATAATTAGCAGATAAACAACAAAGCAAGGAAGGAGTTGAATAATTTTTGTTTGACATATATAAAAAGTAAGTAATTACCAACAAACAAACAAACAAACATGTAATGATAATTATCGAAAAGAGATTGCCTCAAAGATAGCGCTGTAGTTACAGCAAGACATTAATCTCTGCTTAGCGTCTAGGGATGATCCTCCAGCCAAGAGTTGGCGAAACCAGATCTCTTCGTGCAGCGAGCTTAAGAGATCATCTTCCTTGTATGAATCAGGAAGCTCATCAACACAAGGCAACATAATGTTGTTCGCCTCCTTATACCACTTAAGGATCTCATGTGCGTCTCCTTCCATGATGTCAGTGGATGTCATCGATTTATATACATATATCGGGTCCATAGTTCAAACTAATTGCACCGGTCGTATCCTTTTCTTTTCTAGTAATAGGTTCTTTTACGACTACCCAGTGACATATGGCATAATTAACCGGGGATGACATACAACGTGAAAACATTGGTGTAAGGCCCAATCCAGGCGCTTCACAATGATTAAACTTACGCATGAACATAGTTAAAATAAAAAAAAAACTTAGGTATTGAGGCGGAATTTAAAAAAATTCAAAACATAAACCAGTGGCGGATACAAATTTTTTTCCCAGAGGGTTTACTATCCGGGAGGTTCTCGTGAACCGCCTACATATACCCTGACATCAACTTTCCCAATATGTGCACCATAGCCAATGCAAAGATTGATAAAAGGTGCATGTTAGCTACTAATTAATATAAAGAAAGAATATGTTAAGAGAACACATTTTAACCTGTCAAGGTCCTCGATCATTGACCCAAAACAAAAAATATTAAAAAAATGACCTAAACTTATTTTACTGGACATTTTGACATGAACCAAATCTACTATGGTATTCATATTATTTGGGAAGTTTTTTGAAACCTTTATAAACAACCAAAGATTCCACACCGGCCAATATTGATATTTTCTTTAAATGACTCAAATTCATTTTACATTTAATTGTTTTGACGCAAACCAAAACCTAAATATTTTTAAAGATAACTCGAACCCATTATGCTTAACATGTTTTAAGTTTTAACCAAAACCAAAAGTTTGACAGTTTTTTTTTTAAATGACCCGAACTCATTTACTTATTACCCGTTTTGACATGAACAAACTTTAAACGTTTTTTTATAATGACCTAAACTCATTTGACTTACATCCCGTTATAACTTGAATGCATTTTGACCTGTCAAAGTCCTCGATCGTTGGCCCGAAACAATAAAATATATAAAAAATAGCCTTCATAAACAACCAAAGATTTATTGTCCACACAAAGTTAAAATTCACATGCTTAGTTCATTTACGCGTCTAACCATAACCGCTTCAGCTAATATTTGCAATAATAATACAAACGTGATATGTTAATCAAATCATAAGGCTCCAGCCTTCAGCACAGAGACCATTCACATTACGTAAGTACCAAAAAATCAACAAAACATTAAGTTTAACATTACCTTCAAAATAAAAAGAAATAATACACATACAAACGCATACAACACACAACATCACACAAAACAGCTTTCCTAACAGCAATATTAAAATCCAAACTAATTTACCTTTCAAAGTGGATTATTGCCAAGCTTTAAGCACACAAGCTTATAATGAAGTGACTCCAATATTGCACTTGGCCATTTTTTTAATCTTGTTTCTTGATTTTTATTAAGTCTGCAAGCAGATAAGAACCATGATCATGAATATAGTACCAACACTTTTTAAAAAGATGCCAAATTTTATAAATATTACCTCAATGGAAACATAGGAAGAAAGTTGAACGGGTAAATCTTCAATCGAGTTGTTTGAAAGATCAACTTTTGTAATATCACTTGTCTCCCATACTTGTGGTGGAACAACACTTAAACGGTGTCCTCCTAAACAAAGTTCCTAACAAGTAAACATAGTAGTAACATTTGATTATCAACTCAATATAGTTATCAATTCAGTCAATACAGTAAACAAGATTAAACCTTTGAACCCTTGAGATAACCGGGAGGCTCTAGCAATGACTTGTTCTTTACTCTCGGATGTTCCACTCTCTGCATCATAATATTATTTCAGCTCACTCGAACATGTAAATGAAATATTTGTATCTACAATACATACCTTCTTCAGCTGGAAGTCTACTTCTAAGAAACCTTAATAATACAGGAGTGGGTCCCGTCATCAATGAGCTGATAAATGACATGAAACTTGTTAAATTTAGCTTCCTTCATAAACATAGCAAAAAAACCACAAAGGTGGTTCGATATCAGCAGTTTGAGATACCTCTACATCCAACTTTGACATGATTTTTGAACAATTGCCTAAATCTACTGGCAAACTAGTGAGACGATTGTTTGTTGCCAGTAAGAAACCACAAATTGCAGCATAATATAGTACATTAGTTCATCATTGGCCAATATTCTATATTAGTTTAGGATTGTGTATGTCTTTATATTCGCTAAAAGTCGGTGTAATACGTACCCTAGTACGTTTATTTTGTATGGACTTAATGTAATTGTTGGAGAAATGGGGACCCTATATAAAGGGTCACTTAACCCATTTCTCCATAACCAACCTTTGTGAATAAACCCTTGCATTATTATTCATCCAAGTAACTCTTAAACTCTCTCTACCTCACCCACTCTTCCTAACTTTCGGCTCCCATACCTCCACCACAAGATCCGAGATCTCGGTCTAGCTAGTTGTTTCTGCCAACTAGTTGTGAGGTTGATCCAAGAACGACTAGTACTTAGTTTGTTTGTGTTGTTTGATCCGGTCACAGGACCTACAATCACACGTATTGTCTAGGTTTTCCCACCTACCCACCCACCCTCATTTAACAGCTCCCACCCACCATCTGAAATGTGTGAACGCCTATGGGTCTTCTTGTATGATATTCATTTCAAGTTCGACTAATTTCTCAAATCGTTATGGGTTAATGTCAATTGTTGTTACAGCAACGATGGCGATAATTCTGGTCATGACAGGTCTTTGGATTGGGTATGGAATCGGTGGAGGAAGGGAGTCAATACTTTTATGAAATCGCGAACGAGCAAAACTGAGCCGCTCGGTTGTAAACCAAGCGAGTTTGAGCAAGACTTTTCTGCTCGTTTCCATATATTCGAACCGAACCGAGCCGCTCGGTTTCAATACGAGCCGAGTTCGAGCATATGCTCGCTCGGTTCGGCTCGGTTCGTGAACAGCCCTACTCAAAGATATGGTGTTTGTATTGGTTTTTGTGAAATCTACTATAAAAGAAGTGTTATGCATGTATTTGGGTTGGTTTGAGAAAGGTGACAGGAAAGTGAGTTGGTGGCATTCTAAAACAGGAATTCAAATACTTTTGTCACTTGAATACAATTGTTATTTGAATACAATTGTTCTAAGTAAATTGTATTCAAATCCAAGCTTCAGAGTTCTAAGTAAATTGTATTCAAATATGTCATTATTTGAATACAATTGTTCTTAGAAAATTGTATTCAAATCCAAGCCTTCGAGTTCTAAGTAAATTGTATTCAAATTCTTCATCATTTGAATACAATTGTTATTTGAATACAATTTTCATTTGAATAATTGTTATTTGAATACAATTGTCCATTTGAATACAATTATTATTTAAATACAATTGTCCATTTGAATACATTTGTTATTTGAATACAATATTTGTGATTCAAATACTTTCATTATTTGAATACAATTATTCTTTTTGAATACAATTGTTATTTGAAAACAATTCTTATTTGAGTACAACTGTTCATTTGAATACAATTGTTATTTGAATACCATAAGGAGAACGACAAGCTGCCTGGATACCTTAGCACTCAGAGTTGACTTCTACCATCAACTCTTTTAAATCAATGGATGCCAACCTCCGAATAAACAATCACTCAAAAGAAAATAAAGATGAGACAAGTGATGTGGGTGTGAGCAGTCAAGCAAGTCCTATCATCCCCGAGTGTGTTGCAGGTGGAAGTAGTCAAGCAAACACCTCGTCAAGCTCCACTTATGGGATTCCTACACATGCCTCTCTTATTCCCAAGGTACACAAACTTTGCTCACAAGTTTGGATAGATAAAGTCTTATACTATAGAAATCACAATGCTAAAATTCTTGAAAAAATATATACCATTAGAGTTCAGAATGAAGATCTTAAAAAGGCTGCAAAGATTTACACTATTAGAATTAACACTCATGGTAATGATATGGCTGATCTTAGGGAAAAAGTTTCCATTGCTACAAATTTAGCCAAATGTCATGAAAATCATGTTATTGAACTAAACGCTAAAACTGTTAAATTAGAAATTGAGTTAACCCAAAAGAAAATTGCCATAGAAAACTTTGAGTTAGCTACCGAAAAGATGAATAAATTAATTAGGTCACAAATGGAGTTAAGAATAAAGACTGGATTAGGCTATGATAGTTCTGCAGTTTCACTTCCGTTTAATGATAACTATACTAGCCTTACTCACTTTGATTTTAACTCTCCTCCTGAGGAAGAAATGGTCTATGGTTTTGGTCATGTGCCCATATTAAAAACATTTGTTCATGCTGCTCCCAAGACTGTTGATTCAGTTGTTCCTTCAGTTAGTCCTAATAGTAGTTCATCTTCTTCAGCAGTTTGTGTAGAAGAAAGTGGGTCGGTGGAAAGGCCTGTTGAGGTGAACATAACTAGTTGTTCATCATCAAGTTGTGACACTAAGGATAATTCAAGTAAAAGAAAAGTGTTTGAAAATGATAATCAACCGAGTACTTCATGTAAATACGTGCCACCAAATAAAAGATCATTTTCTCAAACAACTAATCAATCATAAAATCCTCAGACATACAACTTTTTTTATAACAACTATTATGGTCATTATCAACAAAATTTTGTTGATCTATATTACACTAATGTTTTTGATGATAAGGGTCAAACATCAAATGTGTTTATTAATCATGTTCCTTTCCACGGATCACCTTTCCCACCACACCAACCATTTTATAGTTCTGATGAGTTCTATAATGCTCCTAGGAGAAAATGATGTTTTGTTTGTGGTCATTCTTCTCACCTTGCAAGACATTGCAAGCATTGGTTCAAGCAACAACTTGATATTCAAAGGCGGCTTAGTCAGTCCCCAAAAGGTGATTATTGTAGCCCAGATTCAAGGACTGATCAAGCTGATAGTGAAGCTAGTGAAATGGATGTGAGATCCAAAGTCAATAAAGTAAAACACAAGAGAAAACCTTTTTGGAGAACTAAAAAGGATAAAATCAAAAAGGATCCTAACACTAAAAAGTCTAAGGATTCACAAAAAACAGTTTTGAATTTTAGAAAACAAAAGTCCAAAATCTTCAAAACCAAGGAACAAGCATGTGTTTGGATTCCTAAGGACTGTTCTTCAAGCGATTAGTCGCCAAGAAATAAATTGTTTTCAAGAAATAAAATCAAGTTTTGTCGATTTATGGTCGACTTTCCCGAGACAACTAAGTCTCGGGAACCCATGTCTATTTAAACGCTTAGTGCATGTAAGGTCGGTTAAGGAGGACTATCAAGGGTTTCGATACTTAGATAGTGGTTACACTAGATATATGATGGAAGACGAACCCTTGCTATTTGATGCTAAACCATTCGATAGCGGATTCGAGTCTATCATAAGCGACATGATAGAACTACAAGGAAAGGGAAATGTTTCATACTTTGTGCTTCAACAATTCCAACCTTGTTCAAATGAATAAACCACAACTTGTCGAGCGTTTCTCAAGTGACGGATCCAGCATTAGTTGCTTGGGCTGCGGTTTGAATCTCTTCAACTTTGTTATATAATGTGATAATGCATGTTTAGGATAGTCCATCTGACAATAGCTTTGTTGACCTTTTCATTAAAGACATCGATCAATTTTGATTGAAACAACCTATCTATCTTTTTATATAAAGAAATTGTAAATATTTTTCAGATATGTCACAATTTTAGAGGGAGAAAATGAGTTAAGTTTAACTCACTAAAAAGATTTACGATTTCTTTAAGAAAAACAAAATTGAGTCACTTGACTTGCCAAAAATATTTTATATTTTAAGAAAATCAGAAAAAGTTTGAAAATATATTCTCTCGTTTAGAGGGAGCTCTTACTTAGAGGGAATCAGATAATTAAAAGTTATAAATTTTGAGAAATTGATCCGACCTTTGGAAAATGATAAGAAACTGTCTTAGGTAATCCTAGCACATGAAAAGAGTAAATCAAAAGCCAACAAGATCATTGTTTGATGTGTAGATACGCTTAACAAATGAGTAAGTATCATAGTGATATAAACTTAAATATCTGCATATGCTAGTGGTTACACTCTTATGAAGCGGTTGCCGACTCCAAATAAGTCATATCAATGAAGGCAGAAATCCTAATAGTCAGTCATACACGAGCCTGTTAGTGAATGGTCACAAAATGAAAACTTATTTCTTGCTTTAGTTTCGAATATTGAAAAATATCAAAAATCATTGAAAAACTGCAAAATACTCAAAAAGTATTCAAAATCAACAACAAAAATGCTGATAATTTTATCAAACAAAATGGGGTATATTAGAACCACGTAACGTGGGGCAAACAAGTAAGTCCTAAACACATTATATGAAGGCATAAGTCAACAAGACTAGTAATTCCATGGTTCAACCTTTACATATTGTTTTAAAGAAAAGTTTGCAAAACGTCTATGAAGCTCAAAATGTTTTGATCAATCGTTAGGGGGTCGGAGTCAAGTCGAGGTAATACTGGTGAACACAAACTATGCTCGAGGTATGATGGAGTTTGTAACATGTTGGATTAACAGGGGACCACACAAGTATTGTGACTAATTAATACCTTAACGTATCACGGTGAAATCAAAATATTTGTTAAGTTTAAAGTGGCCCAACATATCTACAATCGACTTTGAGTTCTTGGCATAATAATATCCAAATAGAAGTGTGATCTAGGACATTATAGACAATGTGATTCCATGTTGTGATCTTTCTCGTAAAAATATTAAAGTCATTAGAAAATTATGTAAATATTATTGTTATATAATATTAAATTCATCTTTACTTCTATCTTTTTCATTTTTCTTGTTTTATTTTATGTTTCAACATCAGAATATTATATGTGTATATATATATATATTCGAAATATTATAATATATGAAAATTCCAAAAAGATTTTAAGTTCTTATGTGTTCGTACATATTTTATTAAACCTTTGTTTTATTTAAAATCGTGTGTTTTGTTGTCAAGGTCGTTCATACAAAGTTCGTTGGAAACCTGGGATTTAAACAGATCATTTACAAGTTGAGAGACTGAAATTGGTATTTTTATGAAAAGTCAAGATAAAATAAAATTTCAGAGTTATTCTGCAAATACTTCAAACCAAGAGTATGTTTTAAAAAGCATATTATTCTTTGACCCTCAATAGGTCTGTGAACGAATCTTATTCGCTCTAAGTTTTGTGCAGCAGGTAATGGACAGGTAGATCAAGATCAAGTGTCCTGGGCTGCAGAGCTTGAAGTTGCCGATGCTGAAGCGCTTAAAAGAAAACGAGAACGTGACAGTTGGCGGTTGATCCTAAAAATGAAATGATCATTTTTGAATATCAGTCGAAAGACAAAGCAAAGAAACAAGCCGGCACAGGAAAGTCAACAAAGGAAAATCAGATATCGAGCCTCCCGCATCTGATATTTCTAAAATTTGTTGTTGCCGAGCCTTCTTAGAAAATAAGATTGAAGTTCAAGTCTTCAAGATCGAAAAATATAGAATTGTCCAAGATAGAATTTCGTTCAAGCTCTTGGATCAAGACAAGTACTAGATTTTAAGAAATAAAGACGAAGCAAGAAACTTGATGAAGGTTTCTGAACATACTCAGAGGGAGATTGTAGGGCCAATATTCTATATTAATTTTAGGATTGTGTATGTCTTTATATTCGCTAAAAGTCGGTGTAATACGTACCTCAGTACGTTTATTTTGTATGGACAAAATGTAATTGTTGGAGAAATGGGGACCCTATATAAAGGGTCACTTAACCCATTTCTCCATAACCAACCTTTGTGAATAAACCCTTGCATTATTATTCATCCAAGTAACTCTTAAACTCTCTCTACCTCACCCACTCTTCCTAACTTTCGGCTCCCATAGCTCCACCACAAGATCCGAGATCTCGGTCTAGCTAGTTGTTTCCGCCAACTAGTTGTGAGGTTGATCCAAGAATGACTAGTACTTAGTTTGTTTGTGTTGTTTGATCCGGTCACAGGACCTACAATCACACGTATTCGTAAGCACCAGTAATAAAGCATATGGCGTTATACAGCCAAACAAACCTTGAGATCTGATAAATCCAGACAGTTTCCAAGAGAGCTAGTAAGATCCTTAATTTGGTTACGAAAACAATCAAACCTATAAAACCATGTTCATCAAAACATTCAACTAGTATTCATAATTTCATACAAATTTACAATCAAAAGTAAATAAAAAACCTTTTATCAAAGCAACCGCAAATCAACTTCTTCAGGTATCTCACATAACAAATTATTATACACATCTAATGCCTTAAGTGCTTTAAGCCTGTCAATGAATATAATAATGAATAAGATATATTATAACCAAATAAAGATAAATGATTTGAATTAATAGGCTTTAAACAATTTAAAGTATCTTACTCTTCTATAGCAGTTGGAAGGTGAGAAGCTTATTGTGACTAACATTCAACACTGACAACAAAGGTAAGTTTCTTATGTCTTCCTTTAGCAATTGTTTTCCTTTAGCAATTGAATGTCATTATGAGCCAATATGAGCTTTTGCAGCTCAACCGCCTCCCACCAGTTTTCACCTTCACCAACTGCATCCAAACTTTTGTACACCTCATCTGGTACTTCCCTGATACATAAAACATGTTATGAGATTAGGGTTGTAAACGAACCGAACTTTCGGCGGGAAGTATGTTTATGTTCGTTCATTTAATTAATGAATCCCATGAACAAGGAATTTCATTCGATTATCTGCATGAACGAACATAAACAGAGGGCATGTTCATTCAATTGTATTTATGAATGTTTGATAATGTTGTTGTTTATATTCGTTAGTGTTTGTTTATGTTTGTTCATTAAAGGTTTTTAATATTTTTTAATGACTTTTCTAATCTTACCATATATGATTTAATCAAATTTATTAACTATAAACAGTATATATACCAAATTTTGTATATAAAATTTTCAATATTGACCGATTTTGACCAAATAGTGAGATTAATCGGCTATTACAAAACAAAAATATACATGAGCAATATGTGATTAATTTATATGTAAATTAGCATATGAATATGAATGTTATAAATTAACAACACCAAGAAGAACTTGGTAGCCAGACCAAACCTTTGACACTAACCATTCTCGGTTAGCCAAATCAAATAAAACATTGTTGTGTATCCGTGAACCATTCATGAACAAGTTCATTTTCTTAATGAACATACGCGAACAAGTCGCGAACGGTTCGCTTGTCCAATAAAAGCTTAACGGGCAAACATAAACCAGGCCTTGTTCAGTTCGGTTCATTTACAACCCTAAATTCAATCGATCAAGGATTCAAACAAATTGCAATTTTCTAACTAACTGCAGCAGCTAAAAAAAGCTGTAAATAATAGCTAGATCTGGTGAGCCAGTGTTTTTAAAATCTGAATTCCAAATAATTAAAGAACTGAGTAGTGTTTACCGAGCTGATATCTTAACAAAAGCAGATCCAAATGAAATGTGATATAGAAATCGTGAGACTAATTACTTGAGAGATCGATTTGAAAGATTGAGAGAGCCAGACGCTCTGGCGGCCTTTAGCATCCGATCCATTGATCTCTTCTCTCTCTGGATTACTTTACTCTGATCAGAATATTATTATCAACATCGATTGAAGATGATGCATTGATTATCTCTCTTTTCTTTATTTCGTTCGTTTGAGAATTGAGTCAGTCGGATGATAATGAAAGATTTTTGGACCAATATAAATCTTGATGCGTTTACCATTTCCTGGTACAGTCTCCTTTTAACTCCTTATGATAATCGGATTCAAACACACTTCTTACATGATTCTACAGTAAAACAGAGTCTAACTACATCGACAAATTAATAAAACAAAAGCGATGAAACACCTCATACTATTAACAAACGATTAGTAACTGAATTCATGTATAAAATTAAAAAGCTGATGTTTCTCCCCTTAAGCATTATTGTCCACCTTGTAATATTTTTTCCCTTGTTTTTTCTTTTTTTTGAAGGGCAAAATTTACTCACTAAAAAAAGGGTTCAAAATTTAAAAGAACTCAATTAGCATGTTTAAACTCCAACGCTTCAAATGGGTCAAAGTTAAAAGCTTTGCTAAAGTTTTAAAAGATTAAATGCATGAAACACAAATTTGCAGATCTAACAATCTTTTGTAGTAGATTTTTGTGTTCACTAATTTTCATGTTTTAGGAAAGTTACCTGGGTGATAATGTTAATATGAAGTCAATTGTTGGGAGTGTGCTACCTCACCAACAGCACATATGTAATTGTTTGTCGAATACATTGTAAACTAAAAGACACCTGACTTGGCTTAAGTTCAATTGTATAGCATCTATGTAAAATCTTATCTATATGTATGAAACTAAAAACATATCACTCACTGCCCTTCTTGGTTGGTAACTTGTTATATTACAGCTAGACGAAAAAAAAATCAAATGGAAAGAGGTCTCACAAATAGAGCATTTGTAAAAGTAATATTAGAGGGCAAGGGATGATGATAGATCTGACTTCTCAATATATAGTAGGAGTTTTTAGTTAAAACACGATACCACAAAAAACAATAAAAGTCCATCCAATCTAGTGCATATTGTTCTCCAAACAGAGCCTAAAACTAGACCCAAAACATACAGATTTCAGAAACAAACGCAACGAAACTTATTTCAGTCTTAACTTTAGGATATCGGCAATCACTGCTTCAAGCTGCAACAAAAGAAAAATGAAGAAAAAAAAAGTAAATCAATGAAAAGCTCGTCACTGAGTGGAGTAAATGAAGAGATGCTACCTTTAACAATTAGACGCAAAAAAGTAATCATCAAATAACTGAAAAGACAGATTGGCAAATATTTCCAACAAGCATTACATGAGAGATGCCAAGACGTGTAACTCGTCAAAACGAGTTGCAACACGCCATTTTTAGAACCTTTTTTGTCCATTGCATGCCCTTTTTTTAATTATAAACACTTTAATGGGTTTAAATGACAACAAAATAAATATTAATATCAAAGTTTTGGGGGTAAAAAGCAATCAGAACCTTGTATGTTTTAAATATTAACTCGAGGTTATTTAACCATTTTCTTTGAAAATAAAACCAAAATCAACCAAACATAATATTACAGATCGACTCCTGACCAATATGTAAAAAAACCCACAACGCCAACACTAATGCCAATTCATTACTACATTTGAGCAAAAGATTCGTACCTGGTTGTTATTACAAGTGGCTCAGAGGCAAAGGGTCCAAAGGATATGGAATATGAAGTTGAACGCTCATGACAGACAAGTCCGTCCTGAAGAATATGTAAAAAAATCTCAAAAAAACCAGCAGTATTGCCATTTTCATTTGAGCAAAAGAATCGTACCTTGTTGTAAATTTGATCTGGTTCCCCAGAATTTGGCGCAAAGGGTGTGCTAAATGTGGGCCATGCATATGACAAAAGCTCCCGATAAAGGGCAATTGACTCATCATCATATCTTTGCATTCTCGCCAATTTTTCACCATATTTTTCCATTAGTCGAGAGTTGACATTTTCATCAATAAGTTGGAGTTGAGGACAAAGTGAGAGGCAAATTGCTAGCAGAGCATACATCTGTTCAATCTTGTTTAGTATTTGTGGTGATTCCTGTTGAGGCTGATCATTAGTCTTGAATATGTACACAAGAAATATGTTGAATTCGCGTATGGCGTCTATATACCTCCCCAACATAAGATTAGCAAAGCCATAATGATAGATGGTTGTGATGTGAGTGGCAATAAGAGTGGGGTGAAATCCTTGCCGACTTACGTCAATAGGACGCAGGCAGTCGAGTCCAGCTTGATAATTTCCCAATAAACAATGGAGTCTTAACAAAGCAACTAAGCTGAAGTAGCCCATGACAATGAATACATTCTTACTCTCACTCTCGATCTGAACATCTTCATCTTCCGTTTCTGTCAACAACTGAAACCCCCCATCTTTTTTGAGCTCTAGAATCTGAAGAATGTTAGAGTCTTCCACCATTATGTGCAAAAGGTTGACAGTATCGATCACACTCAAAGACTGCCAAACAACCATTATCATCATCATCAATACATCATTATTTATTTACTTGGAATGCAGCACTCCTGAAAGAAACATAAACATGGTATTAATGCCTGACTGACCCTGTGACGTAGTCTTAGCAGATGAAGATCCTGCTCAGTTTTGATTTCCGAGGCCCGATACTGACAGAAGGACTGAAACTGGTTCACATACCCATCCATCATGTCCCACAACCACTGGTAAGGCAACTTCGATGCTGACCTCAATTGGTTAAACAAAATCTGAAAAAACAAAATCCTTTCCTTCGTCATTAACATATGCAAAGACTAGACAGGAAATAATTAGTTCAATTTTTGACCTGGAAGACATCGCCGTAGTTAAACCAAGAATATAATCTCTGCTTAACGGTTAAGGATGATCCTCCAGCAAAGAGTTGGCGAAACCAAATCTCCTTGTACAGCATGGAGAAGTAATAATCCGTCTGCACATACTCAGGAGCGTCACTAAAACAAGGCAACATAATCCTGTTCGCCTTCTCATACCAACTACGGATCTCACGCCTGCTTCCTTCATGGACACTGCGCTGAAGGTTGCGCACGACGTCGGGGACTCCGATGGATGCCATCGATTGGCAGACAGATTAGATTAGGGTTTCTTCAAAGGTGAGAGAAAGGACAGGGGTGCATTATAAAGTGCATGAGTAAAGGGTTTATATATTTTTTTATCAGAAGTGAGATTATTGTGATCATGTTCAACTATTCAATCAACATATTCATAATTGAGAATTTACATGTGGAAGCCCAGACATGTCAACGCCTCGTTTTGTGGCTTGATTATGATCTTGTAGTAGGATTTCAATAGGTCGGGTTTAGCTATTCCCAAACCCATACCTGATTATTAAAGTCCATCCTAAACCCGTCGGGTTTTAATCGGGTAATTACCCGTCGGGTTTTGAATAAATAAATGTTGGGTATACTCTGCTCAAAACCCGCCGGGTTTCTACCGGGTTTTAATAAAATATAGTTAGTCGATTACAAAAATTGATTGTCGTTAAGATAAAATGTTTCAAATAATTGTTATAAACAAGTCCCGACAAATAATATATTTAGAATATACTATATATATAATACAAAAAGTTATATCAAGTACATCGGGTATATAATCGGATAAATGGGTCTATGTTGTCGGGTACTTGGGTCTAGTAATCGGGTATATTAGAAATCCCAAACCCGCAAAAAATTCCAAAAAATCCCAAACCCTAATGGGTCAGGTATTACCCGTCCCAATTATGTCGGGTTTCAGGTTTTCCTATCGGGTTCGGGTTTCATTACCATCCTATAGAGGTAGGGTACCAAAAAGACCCAAATACCCTTAAGGAATACCCGCGGGTCAATCAGACGTCCCACATAAGGCACCCGCGGGACATACGAATCATCCGCATAAATCATCTGAGGAAGAAACACCCTCATAGCACATGCGAAAGCATCCTGGCACCTTCAAAAGTCATCCGCAAGAAGGAATACCCTTCCGCGTAAATGACCACGAGGCAATGCCCCGGGATAACTGTTATCAACTAGTTACCTTCTAGAAGATCTTTCAAAGATGCTTTCTTGAGCAATGTGTGATCACTCAGCCAATTAGCTAGTGACACGTGACAAGGCCGTTATAACCGTGCACATGGCCAATATTACCCCATTAACCAATAATAGAGCGACACGTGTCCAGGTTGTTATACATGCACATGCAACGTATAAGCTAAACCTATCATATAAGGACACGCGTCCAGATGGTTATGAGGCATCTTTTAAAGGGACAGCTGGCCCAATCACTTCCCTACACCCTTCGGCTATAAATACCCTCTCAATCATCATGAGGTATTCATTCACTCCCACGGTACTCTCTCAATTTACTTAAGTACTTTACTCTCGTCAGAACTGTACTTATTCTCACACCGGAGGGTGGTTACGGGAAGACACCCCCTCTTGTCCTTCCCGTAACGAGCTCACGGTGTCTGTTTTGCAGGTTTACGTCACTGGACTTTGGGCAAATTGTGTTCATATCGTATTAGCTGTTACCCATATTCTACCATGTGGACTCATTAGATCCAGGACCCGTTATCGAGGAGTGGGTTCGTGTTTCTTCATTGGCGGCATTCGTGTCTTTGTTAGAACAGCATAAAAACTTTTTCTCCTCGTTTTCTTTACGATATGAATCAATTACCGAAAGGGCCGACGGAGAATCAGGCGCAACCTTCACGAGATCTCAATATTGAATCACGTGAAGGAGCAATATCCGTTTTTGCTAGAATCACAAACTCTGCTCCGCGAACTGATGTCGTGAACCCTGGAGGTTTGACCTTAGGTGGTTCAGCGGCTAGGGGGCACTTCACTCCATTAGAAAATACTACTCCGGTAGATGTTGGAAATGTTGCTACACCAACTACTGACCTGGGGCACGTCACATCCCCAAGAGGTTCTAACTTGAGGAATCTAGAACGAATGACAAGAGAAGTCCATCGAACTCAGTCGGAATTAGGTTTGGAAGAAGACTCTGGTGATTCTAAGCAAAGAAGGGCTCATCGTCATAGCTTCAGAACCAAAGGACTTTTGTCTCCGGACGAGTGGCTTCGTGTTCAACAAGATAGTTTGAAAGAGGAATACGAACGTCGGTTCCGGAATGAACGATTCCATGGTCGTACCCTGACGTATGATGAGTTCCCCAGGAGATCTATCTCTCCTCCCATCAGGGGAAGCCACATCCAATATAGTCTGCCACCGGAACAGAACGTAGGAGAAATCCGGAGGTTACGTCCTCGTCCTCATATAGACACGCGGGTATCATCTTATGAGGATGAATTGGACGGATACGACTCAACTTATAATCCGGAAGGTAGTTACTACAGCGGATATAGTCGCTTCCCTTCGTACGGATAAACTAGCTATCCGCGCCCAGTTGTCCACCATGCAGAGTATCATAGCAATGCTGAGTATGATTTTTCCAAACCATATCGCCTGGAATCTTTCGCAAAGAAATCAAAATTTATTTCGAGCATCGCGATAGCTCCATTCCCGAATAATGCAAAGATTCCAACATCCGTTGGAACATATAATGGAATGATTGATCCTAGTGATCATCTGTTAAGGTTCGAAGCAGTCGGAGGAGTCAATGATTGGACTCTTCCATATTGGTGTCACATGTTCGCACTAACATTCACCGGGGCGGCGCGGGAATGGTTTGAGAAATTGCCATGTGGAAAGATTACAAGTTGGAAAGACTTTGTAGCAAAATTCTCTCAGCAATTTCGTCAACAAAAGAAACACACTCATGACCCTTCGAAAATACTATTGAAGACTTCATTACTCGTTTTACTAACGAGAGCCTTAACATCGGAGGAGTAAGCAAAGATATGCTACGGGGAGCATTCTATAAGAACGTCCATAGTGATGCTTTAATCCGTACTCTCACAGGAAGAGATGGAATGCCCGAATCATGGGATGAAATCATGAAGGCATCAAAGTTGTTTGCAGGAACTGAGAAAACTCTTAGTTCTAGTAGCCAAAAGCAATCACCAAGGGTTGAGTTTCAAACTCCAAGACTAAACAAGTAGGCTAAGGGACCAATATGGTCAAGACTTCAGCCAGGTGCGGAAACATCTAAGCCTTTTGATGCAAGGTCTTTGATCGGTAATAAAGGTAAACGCAATTTTTCAGCTCGTTCCCATAACAGTTGGACCCAGTTATCAAAGACTCCCTCGGAAATTCTCACCACTGAGAATTTGACTTTCCGGAAACATCAACCAATACCACGGAAGTCATTCCTCGATAACAAGAAACACTGCTCATATCATAATGATATTGGGCACAACACGAATGAATGTGTAGCCCTCAGAAATGAAATTGAAGCAACTGTTAAAAACGGTAAACTCGAACATTTGGTTAAGGGAGTACGAGCAGGGACTGGCAAACCTCCCGCAAAGGATAGCCAAGGCCCAGCTAAAAGGCAAGTCAAAGATCTGAATGTCCACATGATTCAGGGGAGACATTCGGCTAAAGGAAAAAGGAGAGACTATTCAGACGAAGAATGGAAGAACGAGCCCGTGATTTTTCCTCAGATCAAAGGGGGCCCGTGTAGCAAAAACCCGCTAATAATTACTGCCGAATTTGGTCATTACCGGTCACAATATGTGTTCTTTGACACAGGTAGCACGTCCGACATTATGTACGAACAGTGTTTCGAACAATTGGACGAAGAATACAAAGAAAGACTACAACCAATTCATGCTTCTGTTTCTGGTTTCGGGGAGAGATAATGCACCCGTGCGGTGTTATTACTTTCCCGGTCACAATAAGTGACGGAATACGTTCAAGAACAGAAGAAGTTGAATTTTTGGTCCTACCAGCAACTTCTAAACATGACATTATTTTAGGACGAGAGGTGATCGGAGACTTTAACGCCCACCCGTCCACAGCCCATGGTGCAGTAGGAGTTCCAACTCGCACTGGTGTGGCGATAATTCATGTAAACCGACATTGTTTTACAACCGAGAGTTCAAGACCAAGCAAGGTCCCAAGACAGGCTCAGAGTACCGAACCTGAGAAATGGGTTTTGAATAAGAAGTTTCCGGACCAGACAATTACAATAGGACCCGCTATCTCGAAGATAGTGAGAACCTTTCTAAAGCAATTATTGACCAAGAACATTGACGTTTTTGCGTGGCAGCCCGCAGACATGACTGGTGTCCCGCGGAGCATTTCGGAACACAAGTTAAAGGTAAATCCGTTGATCACCCCAGTTGTGCAAAAGAAACGAAAGATGGGCCTGGAACAAACGAAAGCCATGAATGAGCAAGTGCAAGATCTTCTTCACGCTGGAATTATACGAGAAATTAAATACCAAACGTGGGTGGCAAACCCAGTAATTGTTCCGAAAAGCAACGGAACGTGGAGAATGTGCATAGATTATAAAGATCTAAACAAAGCATGTACGAAAGATTGTTACCCACTTCCGGAAATTGATTTAAAGGTGGATGCTGTGGCCCCTTTCAAATTCAAGTGCTTCCTCGATGCTTACAAAGGGCATCACCAGATTCATATGGCAGCTAGTGATGAGGACAAGACAGCGTTCCGCACTGACCAAGGAACATTCTGTTACAGAATGATGCCTTTCGGGTTAAAAAATGCAGGTGCCACATACCAACGATTGATGGATCAGGCCTTCAAGGGACAGATAAGTCGAAATCTCGAAGTGTATATGGATGATTTATTGATAAAAAGCATCGAGGAAGACCAAATGTTGAGGGACATAGAGGAAACTTTTGAAACTTTGAGAAGTATCAATATGAAGTTAAATCCAGCAAAATGTTCCTTCGGGATGGAGGAAGGAAAGTTCCTCGGGGTAATCGTTACGGGCATGGGTTTCAAAGCTAATCCAGACAAAGTGCAAGCAATAGCCCGTATGCCATCTCCCGTATCCCTCAAGCAAGTTCAAACACTTAATGGCAGATTGGTAGCATTAAACAGGTTTCTGGCGAACCACGCTGCTAAATCTTACCCGTTCATTTCAACACTAAGGAACTGCCTCAAAAAGGCACAATTCAGATGGACTCCGGAAGCCAAACAAGCGTTTCAGGAAGTCAAGAAGTGTTTAATGGAATTGCCCACGTTAACGGCTCCTCACGCGGGTGAACCATTAAACCTATATTTGTCGGCATCCGACATTGCTGTGGGGGCTGTCCTATTGACAGATAGGAAAAATATCCAAACTCCAATTTATTACGTCAGTAGAACACTGTCGGACCCTGAAACAAGGTATTCGAGGTTGGAAAAATTGGTGTTGGCGCTGGTTTATGCCGCCAGACGGCTCCACATATATTTTCAAGGCCACCCCATCAATGTGTTAACTGGATACAAACTCAAGAACGTGTTGAGTAAGCCTGAATTGTCCGGTCGGCTGGCATAATGGGCCATCGAATTGGGTGAACACTCGATCGAGTATAAGCTAAGACCGGCAATCAAAGGACAAGTGCTGGCGAAATTCATAACCGAAGTCCCGCAACACAAAGAACAAGAATGTTTGATCGAACAACAACCCCAAGAACCTCCGGAACAGGGACAAGTCATGTCACTGTTCACGGACGGAGCTTCAAGCAGCGAAGGGTCAGGTGCAGGCTTACGGCTAGTCAATCCTGAGGGGCATGAATTCACGTACGCCATCAAATTGGACTTCAAAAGTACCAACAATGAGGCAGAATATGAAGCCTTCCTGGCAGGACTGCGGATAGCGAAAAAGCTTGGGGTAAAGTATTTGGAAGCACGGGTGGATTCTATGCTAATTGCATGACAAATAAACGGAACATATGAAGCCAAAAACGATGTCATGGCTTCTTATTTGTCACAAGCAAAAGTCTTAATACGCCAATTCTGCTCTTTCAATGTCGTTCACATTAAGAGGAGTGAGAATAAATCAGCGGACGCTCTTAGCAAGCTAGCTTCAACGAATTTTGAGCATTTTGCCAAAGATATTCGCGTCGAAGTTCTAGATCATCCATCCGTTCCACAAAATCAAGTCCGGGTAATTCAAACCGGCGTTGAATCATGGATGACGCCCATCAAAGCGTACTTATCTTCCGGAGCACTTCCAGCAGGAAAGGCCGAGGCTCGGAAGATTAAGCACAAAGCTTTGAATTACCAGTTGACTGATGGTATCTTATACCGGAGATCATTTCTTGGTCCGTTGTTACGTTGTGTAGTCGCAGAAGATGCAAATTATTTGATCCGAGAAATTCACGAAGGCAGTTGCGGGTTACACGCGGGACCAAGAATGACATTTGCAAAGATCATGAACGCATGGTACTATTGGCCCGGCATGCATCTAGACGCTGTGCAGGAAATCAGAAAGTGTGATTCATACCAACGTCATGCCCCCAACACCCTGCGCCCAAAGAACGAACTGATTCCAATTACATCTGCCTGGTCGTTCCAAAAATGGGCTATTGATATTATGGGACCTCTCCCAGAAGCCCCAGGACGAGTCAAGTTCCTGATAGTGGTCATTGATTACTTCACCAAGTGGGTAGAAGCCAAACCGGTTGCATCAATCACAGCTTCGAGCGTGAAAAAATTTCTGTGGGAATTCATTATTTGCCGGTTCGGTCTCCCGCAAGAATTGGTAAGTGACAATGGGACCCAATACGCTGACAGTGGATTGCAAGAATGGTTGAAAGAACTTCAAGTCATTCAAACCTTTACATCCGTAGCTCATCCACAAGCGAATGGTCAGGTCGAAAGGACTAACCGAACTATCAAAGAGGGGATCAAGGCAAGTCTAGGGACGAAACGAACAGGTTGGGTGGATGAATTGCCTCATGTACTATAGGCCTTCCGCACCCAGAAGAACTCCAGTAATTTGGAGACACCCTTTAGCCTAACCTATGACCGGAAGCCAGGATCCCCGCAGAGATCGGAATTCCATCCGCGAGGGTTTCGTTAATTTATGACAACAATCATGAACTCAGGATGAATCTAGATCTATTGGAAGAAAGAAGAGAATTAGCATTGATTCGCGAGCATAATTATAAGAGACAGCTTGAGAAATATTACAACTCGCGAGTCCAAAATTGCAAATTCGATGCGGGATACTTTGTCTTCCGCAATAACGAGGCTTCCGGTCAGGAGCCTCCGGGCAAGTTAGCCCCAACTTGGGAAGGACATTATAAAATTAAATAAGTACTATCCAAAGGTGCCTAAAAGTTGGAGAAGTTGGATGGGACGGAAATCCATCGAACATGGAACGCAGCACAGTTTAAGAAATACTATATATAGCAGTTTTATTTGCTTCTTTATTTTTCGGCCTGCGTGCCCACATAGACTGGCAAGTTATGCAATTTCTTTTATTGAAAGAAGGTCTATGCCCAATGTATGAGAATGCCCAGTTAATTCCATATTATTTTATTAAATTGTAATCTTTTATTGACAAAACCGAAGTTCCGAATAGGCACTTATATTATAATACATAAGACAAAGTGAACCGGAAGAAACACAAAGACTTCTTATTATTGATCAAAAGAGATTACAAAACAGGAAGAAAGATTTACAAAGAAAAATACATATACATCTACGGGGCGACATTCTCGTCTTTCGCAGTATCTTCGGCTTCCTCATCTTCTTCCTCCTCCTCAAGATCCAGCAGCTCCTTTAATTGCTCATGGCATCGTCCTTATCCACAAGCTCTGATATATGGTCAGAAAGGGAAAATTTTAAGGTGTCAAACTCTTTAGTTTTCTTAAGAAGGATAGCAGCGGTATCCTTGCCGGTCAGAACGTACTCCTCTGGAACTTTGCCCTTAGAAAAAAACTTATACCCTTCCTCAAAACCCGTCTGTAGGCCTGCATGCTCGGACGCACGGAGAAGCACCGCAACACAATTCCCAAGATCGTCGTTGTTCCGGATATCAGTGATAACCTGTTAAGTCAAACAACCACGTGTGAGTACAAACAAACACATTATGCTAATAAAAAAAACTGGGTACCTTGGGAATCGCTGTTGATAGAAGCCATTTCTTATCCGCCTGAGACCGGATAAGATCCATCTTATGTGCAGCACACTCCAAGGATTGGTCTCGACTCTTAGCATTAAGGTCAGACAAGCGCTTGTCTTTGGCTGCTGAGTCGGCTTGAAGGATCTTTATCAGCTCAGCTTGGTCATCCAGCTGTTTCTGGAGAGCGGCTTTAGCTTCCTCAGCAGCAAGTTGTTCGGTTTTCGCCGCCTCCATGGCCCGACGGCTATCTTGGGCGTCAGTTAACGCCTTAAGAGCTTCTTTCTTAGCGCCGAGCAAATTTCACTCGGTTTCCTCTAGCTCATCATTCATGGCCAACCAATCACGACGTATCTCCTGATTGGTAGAAACAGTGTTTGCCATATGATAAGAGTTGGACTCTAAGAGTTCACGGCGAATGCGACGGCGTTGCCGTTCCTTCTCAGCAGGAGGAAGACTTTCGTCGAGATATTCTTGGCAAACGTCTGCATCATTCAACACTGAGTTCCAGCGCAACGACCAGCGAGGTCTATGTGGAGCAGTATCTTCCTCCACCTGAGATGAGGAAGCTTGCCCCCCCATAGTGAAAAAACACTAACCCCACCTTGATCCCGGAAGAAATGCTCTGGATGAGGTGGGGATGTGGGAAGTTGATCGGATTCACCAACCTCCTTCTCCTTGACAGGGGAATTATCCGACAAGTCGATCGGATCTGGAACGGTGTTTAGCGGTGAGGTTGGAGGAGTCGGACGACGTGAGTCCTTCAAACCTGAAATAACAAAAAAGAAAAAAAAAACTCTTTAATCACCAAGGAGCGACAGATTGAAGTATAATCGCAATGGTTCAAAACTTACCATTAGAAGCATCTTGGGCGGAAAGCTCTCGAAAACGAGCTCCCAGGTCCGGGACTTCAACCTAATTCTTCTTCTTTTTCTTCTTCTTAGGCGCCGCATCGGAAGGCTGTGCTTTCCGCTTGCCAGCAGCCTTGGAGATATTCGCATATGTAACCGGAGGTTCTCCCTCAATGGATTAAGGACCACCTTCCTCGCCTATCGTTGGGTCGGCGGTGGTTTTCAAATCCTGCCTACGGGTCAAACCTACAGTCGGAGGTGAAGGGTTAGTAGCACCAATCGTTAACCCTTCCTCGCAGAGTGACGACTCTTCGCTAGACGAGAGGAGCACTATCACCCCGCTCGAAGTAACGGCGGTTATAGGTTGAGGTTGAAAAATACCTTCACACTTGGTGACAAACTCCTCACCTTGTGCGAACAGCGCCTCGGAGACAAGAGGCCCCGGAGTAAGAATAGTGGAGAAAACGAAGTTATTCCGCGTATGTTCCAAAAATGGTACATCATGCTAAATAATAGGACGGCGAACAATCATGCCTCCCATCTTGTCCACAAGAGTGGAAAGGATCGTACCTTCACCTGCAGTCGAAGAACGTTAAAGAAAGTAAACTGGAAAACCAGAATATTACAAATAAACACTTACTCCCATCAGAATTCTCATAGTAAGGCTCCATGGTAGGAAACGGCCACAAACGACACATCCGGGCATGCACCATCGCTCCCTCATGAATTGGATGCATGGGCGTCGAAGTCTTTGTTAAAGTAAGAAACCAGGCACGACCTTCGTATTCGGAAGCAGGGACTTCCGGCAATTTGTCCTTTGGCTTCCGGTAAGTCATGACAAACGGGATAACATCCTCACGTATCCAAAAGAATTTTGTCTTCCACCCATGAATACTACGAAGCCATTCAAAGCCAATAGTTCCTTTGCCGGTGGTGGCAAAACCATACCCGCCTTCACGATAGGTCATCTTGTAGAGTGCGGCGAACATCCCGACAGAGGGATCATAGTTGTGTGCTTCGCAACAGAACTCGAAGTGTCGAATTCTAAGCATTCCAAAAGGATGAACCTGGGATAAGTGAATCCCGTAATCCGTCAGGACCAACTCCACGAACTTGGTCACGGGTAACCGAAAGTTCCCGGTGGTGAAATGGTCCACATAAACGGCCATTTTCTTCGCCGGGGGCACCGTCGCAATGGCTCCTTTAGATGGACGTTCGGCTTCCCACTCCGGTGGAAAACCATATACATTTTTAACATCTTCAAAGTCCTTCTCTTTAATGTCGCATCCGACTTCATTAATAGCGGGGGGATTTTTCTTCTGGGCAGCCATTGGAATCGAGTAATACAAGGCGGATATAGGAAAGCAAAGTTCTCTGATATAAATGAAAACAAAAATATGTAAGTGATAAGAATGGGTTAAAGACATCAAGGCCTATTTATACTCATCGCAGTTAATGCTACCGTCTGACTGATAAAAGAAAGAGAAAAAATGGACCATAGAACGACTGACAAGTCAGGCGGGAGATTCGAAAAAGTGTTTACAGGCTGTCAAATAGGCGTTTTACACGTCTTGTCAGCCACCGTCTAAAATCATCTCTCCGCCGCATCACCGATACTATCCAATTTACACAAGTATAAAATTCAGAAAGAAAAAATATCTTACAAAGATATTATCAACATCAAGTTCTTTTCATTAATATTCAAAACAGTGATTACAAAAAACTTGAAAAGAAAATTACAAGCTCAAGTTTTAACGCCTACACCTATCCTTGGGTTCTGAGGCGTCGTGTCTTCCGGAGCATTCTGGGCAGCATCTTCCACCTTGTCATCATCAGACATGTCGCCATCAGATTCATCATCAATGTATACTCGCAACTGTTTCACGGCATCTTCAGACAAGGCAAACTCTGGAAGCATATGTTGTAGCGGAAAGGTCAGAACATCATATTCTTGGACCCGCATGCCAAGTTCTTGCTCCGCGTCAAGTCCGTGAAGGGGATGGCTCTCAATAGGTTGTCCGGACCGGGCAAATGCCAATCCTTCGTTGAAGCCTTTCACCCGGCCAACCCCTTCAGAAGCAGTCGTCAAGTTCACAAAGCAATCAGTAAGCTTTGTACTTCTCTTAATATGACGGATGACCTATAAACGAAGTTTGTTAAACATCATGAAAGAAAGTAGAAAAAAGTTAAGCAGTATCCAAGAGGAACTTACCGAGTCAAGACCACGGTTGAGGAAGTGTTGCCTCTCCCGCTCAGCGCGTTCCGCCCTGCCACAAAGTTCTTGCAACTCGGCAGAGGCGCGGTCGCTAGCTTCAGTCTGAGATTGCAAAAGGGAGTCGTATGCAGACTGCATTTCGACAATAGTCTTGTCTTTCATTTCAAACTGTTCCCCTTGCAATCTCAAAGCTTCTTCGAGTTCTTGGATCCGGGCGTTTTGTTGAGACACTTCATCATGTGCCTTCACCAATTCGTCCTTTTTCCTTTGAGTTTCAGCTCGAGAAGCTTCAAGGGTGGCATTAGACTTTTCACAGGCCTCTTTCCACCGTTTAGCAGCATCAGCATTCCGCTCTTTCTCTTTTTGGAGTGCAACTTCGGCGTCAGATTGTTTCCACCTAGTTGCACTCGCTGCTTTACGGTGATCCTCGGCTTCCTTCTCCGCAACTTTCAAGGCCTCGGAAGCCCCACCAAGCTTCCCAGCCATTGATCGCCACTCCCACAAGATTTCCTGACTACAGGCTAGGCTGTTAGTCAAGGAAATAGCCAGATCAGTATGTAGTTCCTGGCGGGAGCGAGTTCATTGATATGCCATTTCAGCAGGCGGCATACAGTGCTCAACGAAACTCATAGAGGTCTTGGGATTAGAAACCCGAGACCCGTTGACAATGTCCCAAGACGGGACGAACAAATCATAGTCTCCCCCCAACTAAACGTTCTCAAAATACTGGGAACTGGAAGTCCCAAGACGAACAGGAGTGGAGGAAGACTGATGAAGCCCGCCTTGCGTGGAACCCCCACCAGTCTCATGGACAGATGGTCCAAAAAAGAAAACTTCTTCCCCGCCCGATGCAAAGGGCGAAGAAGTAGGATTGAATTGAGGACTGGATTGAGGAGGAGGTTCATCAGCCCTAAAGCCCTCCGCAGTGACTTCAAGGTTCTCATGCTGAGAACCAGTGGCATCCCCACCTTGGAAAAGATAATCCATTGACCCGGTAGTCATTGGTTGAACATTAGACCCCTCCACAGTCGTTTCAACAGGAGGGGTAACAGGCTTGACCGCCTCCTTCTCCGGAGGAGGCGACAGTTGCTTTTCAACATTTGGTGTCGGCGTTGACAGCTTACCAAATGTGCGTCCTTTAGCAATGGACGGATCTGCGTAAGAACATCATAGTCATATCTCATTACTATGGTTGACAAAAATTAACAAGCAAGAACTCACAAGTCACTGTCCCTAATCGCTCCGCAAGGTTAGGTGGTAGTGGTTTCCTTGGACGATGTGTCCGGTGCTTCTTCGTTTTTGGCCCCTTCTCGGCATCCGCAGCGCTAGTACCCCCGTCACTCGCCTGCGATGCACGGATAGACCTCTTCCGGTAAAGTTCTGCCAAAAAATGCGAGACAGATGAAACTTCAGAAGCATCATCGGAGCTTTCCCCCTCAAGGAGGGCAGAATCTTCACTTAGAATGACGATCGTCCCGTCGAAGGTTAGCGCATTAAGAGGAGGAGGGTTTAGAATGTACGCGCCTGTTTCAAAGATAGGCTCCGAGACAATCGGTTCGGCACGCACTTTGACAGGAAAGAGGAAATGTTGAGCAGTCCTCTCAAGGATAAGGGCATCCTTTACGTCACGGATAACCTTACCCACACAGCCCTTGCCATCATATAGGGCGTTCAACATTGATCCAAAACCTGAAAACAACTGCAAACGTTAGCAATAAATACTCAAACATGGAAGAGTAAAAGAACAAGATATTTAAACTTACGGCCGTCTAGCCCAATAAAAACAGGCTCCATGAAAGGAGAAGGCCATAAACGGCTCATGCCTGCCCACACAAGAGCTTCCTCAGGAAGTGCCCGCATAAAAGTTGGCAGAGTAGTAAGCTTGCGAAACCAGTCACGCTTCTCATGAGCGGATGGTGTAATATCAATAAGAGCGTCGTTCGGAAAACGACGAGTCATGGCCTCGGGCACCACGTCCTCGGAGATCCAAAAGAATTTTTTCTTCCAATCCTTGGAAGTGTCCTCGGTTACGCTACCGATAACTCTATCGGGCAAGCTATGACAAGTGTACCATCCATTTCTGTTGGCCATCTTGTAGAATACAACAAACCGGTCCAGCCGGGGAACTAGGTCATGTGCCATACATACAAACTCGAAGTGACGAATTCGCATGACGGCACGAGGATGGAGTTGAGATAAGTGAATCCCAAACGCCTTGACCACTCGTTGAAAGAACTTCGTGATTGGAAGGCGAAAATTCCCATGGTCATCAGCGTATAAAGCCATCTTTCCTGGAGGAGGAAAGCTGGCTATGGAACCAGCAGAAGGGAATTCCGGCCCCATTCCGGTGGAATACCATAAGTTGTAATAAGTCTTTGGTATTCCTCTTGGTCCAGCAGACTTCTACCTCATCAACCTCAGACTGAGTAGGCACCATTACAAAACACTTAGTGGAATATAAGGTTATCTCAAGAAAGATTAAATGGTAAATCGAAGAAAGAAAGCAAGTTCGTATTCAGAATCCAAGGGCGATAAAACTTCAAAAAGAAGTTAATTCCCTCTATTTATACCCACCGCAATTAATGCGATGGGTTACGAACAGTGGAGAGAGAAAAAATTGCCTAGTATCAGACCGCCACGTCACGTGGGAAATTCGAAAAAGAGGGAAAATTGTACAGTCGGGTACATTAACAGCCGTCACAAACGTCCTGTCACCTGCACACACGCCTGCGAGTGGTCAACTTGTCCTTTTTCATGATTATCCACAACAACAAAAGATATTTCCCACCAACTTGCAAAGTCAGAAATCCCCAAAATCCACATTAAGTCCAGAATTTCACCCGCATAAAATACTTCACACGGAAGAAACACGGGACTGGAGGGACTTATAGAGGTAGGGTACCAAAAAGACCCAAATACCCTTAAGGAATACCCGCGGGTCAATCAGAAGTCCCTCATAAGGCACCCGCGGGACATACGAATCATCCGCATAAATCATCTGAGGAAGAAACACCTTCATAGCACATGCGGAAGCATCCTGGCACCCTCAAAAGTCATCCGCAAGAAGGAATACCCTTTCGCGTAAATGACCACGGGGCAATGCCCCGGGATAACTGTTATCAACTAGTTACCTTCTAGAAGATCTTTCAAAGATGCTTTCTTGAGCAATGCGTGACCACTCAGCCAATTAGCTAGTGACACGTGACAAGGCCGTTATAACCGTGCACATGACCAATATTACCCCATTAACCAATAATAGAGTGACACGTGTCCAGGTTGTTATACATGCACATGCAACGTATAAGCTAAACCTATCATATAAGGACACGCGTCCAGACGGTTATGAGGCATCTTCTAAAGGGACAGCTGGCTCAATCACTTCCCTACACCTTTCGGCTATAAATACCCTCTCAATCATCATGAGGTATTCATTCACTCCCACGGTACTCTCTCAATTTACTTAAGTACTTTACTCTCGTCAGAACTGTACTTATTCTCACACCGGAGGGTGGTTACGGGAAGACACCCCCTCTTGTCCTTCCCGTAACGAGCTCACGGTGTCTGTTTTGCAGGTTCACGTCACTGGACTTTGGGCAAATTGTGTTCATATCGTATTAGCTGTTACCCATATTCTACCCTGTGGACTCATTGGATCCAGGATCCGTTATCGGGGAGTGGGTTCGTGTTTCTTCACATCCCTATCTTTTGAAGGTGAAAATATCGATTGCGAAGTTGCAAAAGTTTGTAAAGCTGTGAATCCTAGAATCGATATATTTTAGGAGATGTTTCTCATGATACATACCATCGTCATAGACTTGATGTCTTGTGGAAACATCGTAGAATAACATGTCTAAAAAGTTTTGAAGATCAAGTGGAGGTCAGTTTAAATGAGAAAACATGACCGAAACTTTCACATTCTTTTGGTTAATATAAATCCTTTCTCATATTTTTTACTGTCTCAAAAAGTTTGAGTAACTGCGTCTTTTTCGCATTACTTTCATTTTTGGGTGTGATTATGTATTATGGATTGGATCCGGATAGAATCTATTAAAGGGTGAAAGATCTCTTAATTGTGCCATTGTGGAATACAATGTTTTTCTATTTGGAAAGTGTTTTATTTGGTATTTTTCACGGTTACGGACCTTTAATACGTTAGGGCCCTCCATGTTTGAGTATTTTGAACTTTTATTTACTGTTCTTTTTTTAAAGTAATAAGAAGCAGGATGACAAATTAGTTTTTTTATTGTTATTGCTAACAAATTTTCTGTGGTTCTAGGTACTTGTACCAAGCTGGCACCGGTACCAAATCGGGTATTGTCGCTTTCAGATTCTTTCTTGAGGTTAGGGGATCGGTACAGTTCGTATGATACCATATTTTTTTTTTAGAATTGTTGTCTTCGGTACCGTACCGCAAATGGTCCCAATAATGGTACCATTTTTTACTGGTCCCATTTTTGATGATTTTCGATATCGGTATTTTCGGTCGAGCTGATCATCCCTACTTGTAGCAAGGCAGCATAGGCATACCATGTGGTGCGACTATTGTAAACAACTGTTATATAGGATGTTGTGATATGATTTTTTTACAACTAGAAGATAATCGAATATATAATTAACCGGCGGGTTTCTATTGATTAAGTGTAAAGTTACAACTGAGAATTCAGTAATAAAAGACATGAACGATTATAGCCAAGAAGAACAGTTAAGAAAGAAGATGAGAAATTAGAGGAGTTACAAAGTAGGAAATGGGAGAAGAAACCTCACATAATTCATTCATATTCGTTATTCTCCTTCTACATTCATCCACTTCAATATATTGTCAGATGTTTTACTTTGTTGGGCCGCCTTTACTTGGCTAATTTGGGCTCGGGTCCAGTTCATAACATTACTCCCCTGTTTCAAATTCACCTTGTCCTCAAGGTGTAAAGTTTTAAAGAAAAAAAAATGGGACAGTTCGACCAAGTAGCCACCTGCGTGGCACTCATTCGGGCCGGAAATAGAGCATTAGCCCGTTCCAACAGTTACGCTTCCAAAAGTTCAAGTGGCTTATGTCCATACAGGGCTGCAAATGGTGTTCGTGCGTGAACCATACACTCACAATCAATTTGAATAACCAGTCTCAATTCCTGCATAGCTGGTGTTACCAAACTTGTATATATTAAAAAGTACCATTTTTGCTTCCATTTCAAATCTAATTTATGTTCATCATCAGCATCATCTCTTGTTGGAATATGGGTCCCATATTTACTGACATCAAAATTCACTTTTATAGATGAAAAATCTATAAAATGAGCTTCATTTAGAACCAAATCACCCATGACAACAAAGTCAACAAAAGAGAAATGGGTCAAAGTCAACAGCGTAGTAAGAACAAAATCCATAACAGACTTCACAACCAGCGCATGTGTAAGTACAAGAGGTGCGGCCATTCGGGAATTCACAAAGAGTATGTGCCTTTTAGGAGCTACCCGAAAGTTTGCAGTTGAACCAGATAGCCAACCCGGTTTCCAAACAAAATTGAAAGTACCTAGTGAATTGTTCCCGAGGACTGTGTGTTTAAATCTAGGCAGTACCACCAGTAGTTGGGGTTTTGAAGGCTGCAACAAAATATTTGATTTCCCAGGATTATTCTTTGGAACAGAATGAACTACAAAAAGCAGTTCACCATTAGCTATCGTATCAGTTAGTGAATAGGTAATTGGTTCAACTTGTGTGGTGAACTGATCCCATTGTGAACAATACCCGTTGGCATAACAATTGTCTCCAACATGAAACACTATTTCATGGTTCTTTTTAATCATTGCTAGCGCATCATTCAATTCTTGCCTATTGTATTCTGGATTTGGATGCATTTCGACTTGAAATTGAGCCATCTGTCTATTGGTAATTGGTTCAGCTGTTAAGCTTCCACTAGCTTCCTTGGACATGTTAGTAATAACAACATCAATCATATGAGTCAAGCTGCTTGTATTAACTTCAATTATGCCAGTATCATTTCTTCCCATGTTTAGATTTGCTTGTATGCCCCTAAAAAACGAACTACGAGACTGAATCGAATCTGTGGCATTAGGGTCATACGTGCCAGTAATACGATTAGAATAAGATGTGTGAACAAAAGTTGGACCAGGATCAATGGAAGTTCTTCCATAACCAGTTAGCCCTAAAAGTCGAACCATAGTTGACTAGAAAATTAATAAAATTACCATTTACAATGGTGATGTGACCAGGCTTTGTGCAAACAGCTGTAACAATGATTGTGGTGGAAGATACCTGAATAGGGTCTGTTGAAACGCATGGTTTAGGCTTGAAATTGTTTGCATCGGACCGGTTAAGTTGTGGATTCCCTCATTTCAATGTCAAACTAATAGGCGTAGTAGGAAACTCCAAAAGTGAATCTAAATTTGAAATCGGTGATAATGTTGTTGAAGTCTTGACGAGATCAGCAGCATGCAACATAAGATAATCACTGCATATTCAATTGTAGAGTCAGATAGAACATCAACTATGGAGTCAGTTTGGATTTCCATAACCTTATCATCTATGTTTCATGAATTGCACTGATAGTTTTAGTTTCAATACTATCTGGCATTTCATCAAACACCTAGAGTGCATTCCTTGAATAATCAAATCGCTGCACAAGAGACTCTATGAAATCTGACCATTCCGTGAATTGATAAAAAGTTAACCACATTGCGGCCTCATCGTAGATATGATTAAGTACATAAGGAAACTGTTCGGTGTTATGAATCCTATAATACGTGAAATACCTTTTAGCACGGGCGAGCCATTTATTTGGATGTGCACCGGTAAATCGAGGTAAAAGCGGTGCCGGATCGTACATATTTAATTCCAGAGCATATAACACATCATCTGGGCTAATTTGGGCCCGGGTCCAGTTCATAACATAGGAAAGGTTACTCTTTGATATTTGTGGGGATAATGATAAAGCAGGTTAAGATTATACTTGTGTTACATTATAGAAGTTGAAGCATTTTCATTTACAAAAAATGTTACAACGTGTCCTTGTTTTTCGGTTCAAATCAAAATTTAAACCTTAGAATTTTATGATAATATGTTTTCAATTACATTTCCTACTAGTTAGACTTAATTAATTTTTATTTCACATTTTGTAAATATGTTATAGCTTATTTTTATATATTCGACAGAGATACGATTTGCGTTCCTGTGGTTAAACGTCCTACTGCGACCCTGTAAGTCAATATGACCCACTATCTAAATTAAACAAGTGGTGTAGTAGTTAGGACATTGGGTTGTACCTTGTAACATTATGGTTCTAGGTACGAATCCTGTGTATTGCAATTTCTTTTAAAACTCTTTCCAACATTCATACCTTTCATTACATGATTAACTTCTTAGTTTGTTATAAATTGTAAATTTCTTTACATTAGAAAACTTCTTTCGTCTATCTTCACGCCAATTACTAAAGATGGTAAGTATGATTAGATATTACATGTTTCCCAGTTTAGGAATATTGATGAACCAAACTTTCTTTTAAGACTTTGATTCATTCAAGACTTTCTTTTTCTTGGTAATTTATTTTTATGATATGTATTCATATTAGGTTTTTATTTTTTTTTCTTTTTCATAATAAGCTTTTGTTCAGTGTTTCTATTAGTTCAGTGATATAGAGACTTTTACCGGCTTAGCCTTAGGCATCAACTCAATGCCATCCCGCATTACCAAAAATAAAAATATAATATAAAAAAACAAATACAAAAACATGAACCAAATTATATAGAAAATAAACGTACACCATTTCACACATTTCAAGCTTATGTTTCATCCATAAAAAGTTGTTGAGACACTAATAGAATAAACCGATAAAATAAAGATAAATAATATCAAAATTAAATTTACTAAGTGTGGTGCATCTGTCAAATTATGAAATAATAAAAAGGAATTGAACCAACTATATAAAGCACAAGTAAATAAAAAGAAGTATGTATCGTTATTCTTCGTGGTACTTCATTAGTCCTTTTCACTTCAAGGAAAGAAACCCTAGCAAAGCAGCGGCCACGGGTGAATACAATCGGAGGCCACAATACAGACTGTATAAAATATGCACCTTGTTTTACTTTATGATCAATTCTCTAAACGATCAAATCACCAACGCAAATGTAAATTAGCAATTATATTTGTATTAGTAATATAAAATATATATTGAAATCAAGTTATAAGGAATTCAATATTTCATGAGATTAAAAAGAATACCTTTGCTAGCCAATTCCAAAAATGAATTAGAAATTTAAGTCACAAAATATTGTTTTAGATTGTATTGTTGTGCTATTTAGAGTTACAACGTTGTGGGTTTCTGTAATTCACACAAGAGAAAATTAAGGAGCTGTTTGTTAGTCTTTTAATAGCCATTAAGAAACTATCTTTTAATGATTCATAACATTTTAATGGTTAAGAGGTAGTCTTAAGTTTGACCATTAATTGTAAGTCTAAAAAAATAATTAAGTCACTCTAGGTGCAATTAGAGATGCAAAAAACAGGTTTTTCAAATACCAGGTTCTGGGTATGGAACCGGGTTCGGGTATGACCGGGTATTGGAAAATCGGGTATTATCAATACCTGGTTCGGGTTCGGGTCCGGGTATTATCTTTAAAAACCATACCCTATGCATCGGGTTCGGGAAGGGTATAGGAGTACCCTATTTTCGGGTATTGAAAAAACCCTATTTTCGGGTATAAATTGGATTTTTTAGGGGATTGCACCTTTTAGGGGTATTTTCGGGCATTTTGCAGGTATTTTTTGGTTAATTTCGAGTATAGATCGGGTACTTTAAGGACTCGGTTTTGGGTATTGGAAAACCTCGGTTCCGGTTTTCGGGTATTACCAGGTATAAATCGAGTCTGGTTCCGGGTACAGGTTTTGGTATGAAATGCATACCATATATGTACCCTACGAGCTAGTAGGGTCAGGTACAAGTTCATGTATTAAAACCCCGGTATAAAAAACATGTTCCGAGTATAACAAACAAAAAACTACATAAGTTAACACACGTTGCGCACTACTCCCCGGCAACGGCGCCAAAATTTGACGTGTGGTCGTAGACTCACTCAAAATAAACCAAATACACTAATTAGATACTAGTAAGTGGGTATTGAGCATAGAGAGTTTGTGAAAAATGTGTTACTAAGTAGTCTTGTAAAATAACTGAATTAAAACTAAGTGCAGAAAATAAATTCAAAGAGTTGGTTGTTTGGTTTGATTAACGAAAAGAACTGAAAACAATTAACAAGTTTAAAATCAATATGAGAAAATATGTCTTCCCTCGGTTTCAGGTTTCTACGAATGTCAAAGTAAATGTTTAATCTTAGATGAAAAATAAAATATAGTTCATGCTTATGTAAACGATTGTGATAATTGAAGACTGGGTACTTGGATTATAAAACGCAAGGTAATCACTAAAAACCAATTAGTTTATCCAACTCTGAATCCCTCCCGATTAATCTCAATTGCTTAAATCACCAAGAACTGACGGTTTAGAACACGAACTCAATAAACTAACAATCAATCAATCAATTCATAAACACCATAATAATGAAATCAATAAGATCAAACTATTATCTCAGAAATTGCATAAACATTCAATCAAACATTCATAATAAAACCTTACAAACCGAGGGAATACACAAAAGAATTTAGCCGAGCCAGATTCGGTTCATTATCCCTTCGATTAAAGTATGCATATGAATCAAAACCGAGTATCCAATGATTACCACACTCACAATAATGTTATGGAACCTTAAAATCGCCACTAGGTCGTTCTTGGATGAAAAGTAATGATAAGATAACGAAAATCCGTCTAAAAACGAGTTATAAAAGGCTGTTACAACTTTCAGCGTCGGGCCCACCGTAAGCTACGATGGGTGAAATCTTCCTTACGGTGACCATTTTCTTCATGGTACACCGTAGCTTACGGTGGCCACCGTAAGCTACGGTGGAGCTCTTGCTCAGTCTCTTGTTTTCTTCATATCTTTCTCGTTTCAACTCCGTTTTGTTCGCCGTTTTTGTCCACGTTCTCACGATGTCATTCTCTATCTCCTCCTACCTGCAGTTATACGAGTAACCGTAGTCAACTAATTCCACAAAATAAACCAATTATATGCATGATTATTAAAGGTCTTATATCACTTAAGGGTTGTCCAATGGACCACCCGTCACTCTCTACATCGTTTTCTTCCTCAGTAACATCAACCCGAGTAAATTTAGCAGTCTGATTATTGATGTTGAGTGTTACCATCCGGTCATTCCAATCAAACTGCTCAGCCACCAATCCCCGCTCATTTCCATTTGCACCAGATGCATTTTCTCCTCTAGCACTATTCACCGGAACCAAAGCCCTTTCCTTATTTCCCTCATTGGCTAGATTCGTGCATTCACGTGAGAAATGACCCGACTCATGACAGTTGTAGCACTTAAGAGTATCTTTGTTGAATCCCACCTTCTGGTTGGCTAGCACATTCTAGTTGTTTCTGCATGTTCTCTTGGTAAATATTTTGCTCTAAACACTGTCATGGCTATTTTCCAAGAGATATCCATTTCCTCCACATCATCAGGATGGATTTGATCCAACTCAGCAACTACGGCTGGTTAAACCAGGTCCCTAGCAAGAAAAACATTGTAGCAGTTCATGAAACCTTACATTAAGGAAATGTATTCTTGAATCTCCTTTGAGATAGTAGGAACTTGAGTGGGAGACTGACTGGAAGACCCAACAACAGATTGCCGCTTAATGGCTGGAGAAGGTTGTTGGAAGAACACATGAGTGGGTTGTGGTGGGGGCTGAGTGAATTGACCTTGAGCGGACTTAAACATAGAGAAATTGTTCCAAGATTGTCGGGGCTGAACATATTGACCTTGAGATGATTTGAACATGGAAAAATTGTCCTGTGATATGCGAGCATTATTTGAAGCAAAGCTGCATTGTAGGAGTTAGCATGATTTATAGAACATTTCTTATCATCCATGTCACGGGACTTAATGATAATCATCACCTCTAACAAAGTTAATCTGGCTAGATCCTTAGTCTTCTTGATCACTGCAACATTCATGTCCCAGCTTTGTGGCAAAGAGTTGACCAACTTGTTATTTGTTTCAATAGAGGTCAGATTGATGTTTACAGATCTCATTTTAGTGACCAACATAGCAAATATTTGAAGCTGTGTTTCCAAAGACTCTCCTAGAACATGATTGACC